>NW_026068001.1:3615716-3759728 GCF_014885135.2 Alexandromys fortis
TAATCAACCCAATTATAAAATGGGGCACTGAGCTGAACAGAGAATTCTCAACAGAAGAAGTTCAAATGGTCAAAAGACACTTAAGGTCATGTTCAACTTCCTTAGTGATCAGGGAAATGCAAATCAAGACAACTTTAAGATACCATCTTACACCTGTCAGAATGGCTAAAATCAAAAACACCAATGATAGCCTTTGCTGGAGAGGTTGTGGAGGAAGGGATACACTCATCCATTGCTGGTGGGAATGCAAACTTCTGCAACCACTTTGGAAAGCAGTGTGGCAGTTTCTCAGGAAATTCGGGATCAACCTAACCCTGGACCCAGCAATACCACTCTTGGGAATATACCCAAGAGATACCCTATCATACAACAAAAGTATTTGCTCAACTATGTTCATAGCAGCATTATTTGTAATAGCCAGAACCTGGAAACAACCTAGATGTCCTTCAATGGAAGAATGGATGAAGAAAGTATGGAATATATACATACTAGAATACTACTCAGCAGTAAAAAACAATGACTTCTTGAATTTTGCATACAAATGGACGGAAATAGAAAACACTATCCTGAGTGAGCCAAATATTTTGTAAGCTTCTTGATTGGTAGAATATGGGTCACCTGTACACTTCCAATTGCTCGGAAGGCTGGAAAATTGAGCCCTGACTTGAACATTGCCTATGACGGAATATGTTGTGGGAATTTCCCTAAATGTAGAAAGGTTACTTAAAAAGGCTACCCATTGTCCAAAGTTTAAGTTGAATGAGTACATTCTGGAGATCTGTTGTATAGCATGGTGAGTATAATGAATCATAATCTATTATGTCCTTGAAAACTGCTGAGAAGATTTTAAATAGTCTCACCACATGCAAACTCACACACACACATATGCATGTATGCACACATGTACACAGTTAACTGTGAAGTAGTGGATGGTTAATTAGCTTCATTTAAATCATTTCACAGTGCATATTATATAACTATAATTTTTATTTTCAGTTATACTTAAGCAGCTGGATAAATTAAAACTACAGAGATGATGTCTTACTCATTGTCACACACACTGCAAGGACTGAAAAATCCAAGCCAACATGAGCTAAACAGGCATCACAAATGTATTAGGGGGGAAACTAGACTACACAAAACAACGGAACACCTTGTTTCCATTGCTTGAGAATTCTGTTTGGATATACTGACTAAATAGGACACAAAGCCTTCCACTATGTTTCACTACTTTTTCAGTGTTTGAGAACCTAAGCTTTAATTATCTAAAATGATAGTATCAAATGAGATATATGCTCCAATATTAAAGCTGGCAATTATTTTGGTTGGTTTTATATTTGTGTTTTTGTTTGCTGGCTATTTTTAATACTTTAAAATTAGAAGAACATAAAAATAGACACCAGAATATATTTATCTGAGATCCAATGGGAAACAGGCATTATATAGTAATCAGGTACCACCAGTTCTCCTTAGACTTGGTTGTTTTTTAGTTCATGATATCATACATGACCACAATATATTTTGATTATGTTCACCCACTTGCACACTTTAAGGCTATTACTCTTTTGAGCCAAGGCCTTATTATGTATCCCTGGTTTGAAGCCAGGGTGCCCTTTAACTTAAAGAATCCTGTGCTTCTGCCCCCAAGTGCTAGGATTAGCAGTGTGTACCACAGCATAGAGCAAAGACTAATTTTTAAATTAGAAAGCAAATATTATTAAATATTTGAGAATCTCTCAGTAATCAATATAAAAATGTAATGCTTAAGAATAGCCAAGCAAGTCTCTAAATAGAAATATTTACACAAAAGAGTAACTTTATACCAGAAATAATGAGCTAGGGAATGGTTGCAGGAAGATGCTATTATTATAGCCAAATAGATTATGAAATCCTTAAAAATGCATTGGACAAAAAGACTAAAAATATATGTTTTTACACTGTATGCCATCTCTAAAATAATATAAAAATTTTATCCTGTTCAGAGTAAACTGTAAGTTTTAAACAGTTCTAATCAGAATTACAAAATAGATCTTTGTTGTTGCTGTTGTTAAGGTTGATTTTATTTCTCAGGATTAAGGAGAAAAAATTGGCTCATTGATTAGGAAGAATAATATGTTGAGAACAGCCAAAAATGTTGATAAGAACATTAGAGTATAAATCCTGGGGATTTGCATAATTTACAGGCATTTTAAAACATAGCTTTATAGTAGAGGAATAGCCACTGAAGAGGAGTACCAAGACTATAAACGACTCACATTTTAGGAGAGGAAGCATATTTCACGTAAGTAGGAAAGGGCTTAATAGTAGTGATTTTGGTGACAATTCAATAGAAAACATCATTACTTTATTTTTATAGTAGGGGACAACTTCTAAAAACCAAAATAAGAAAGATTAACTGTAGGATATATGTGTGTGTGTGTGTGTGTGTGTGTGTGTGTGTGTGTGTGTATTAGAACATACCATAAGCAATTTTAAAAGACTGGGGAAAGACTGAGAGAAAATATTTATAATTTGTATAAGAACCAAGAGATTGACATCAGAGGCTTATTTTAAAAAAATCTCTTTAAAACGAATACCAAAACAGGTCAAACACAAGAAGAGGCAATTCACAGAAGAAATACAAATAGTCTTTAAACCCATGTAAAGATGTCAATACTGATGCATAATGAAGCAATAATGAGATATCCCATTTTAATTTTAATTTTTTTAAGACAAGGTCTTCCCTGTAGCCTAGACTGGCTTTGACTCTGACTCCAGTTACCCTCTTGCCTCAACATTTCAAGTGGCTGGACCTCGGATGTATACCTCTATATCCAGATTATTCCCACCATTTAAAATAATTTATTTTGATAATTCCAGATATCTGGGGAGCAAATATTCTAACATTTGAGGTATAAATTAGTTCACAAGCCTGGAGAGTAACTGACAGTATCGGTCTGTTATTTCAGCCCTTTTACCTACTACTTAGACTTTAGAATTTTTTTAATTTGGGAACTTTTAACAAATGGATTGATACAGGATTGAGTATATAGAGGGGCTTGTGTTCATGAAGATATACCAGAACTTAATAGCAGCAAACTATAATAACAAATGGAAAATCAGAACTCCAATTGTAGACTAGTTAGGTGCAATATTTCTTAGTCATTAAAAAGACTGAAGTAGGCCGGATACATACACCTGGAGAAATTATTAGTATGCCAGGGATGGTTGAGTAGAAAACAGCCGCATAATGTTAGGGAATTAGAACAACAGGAGATGATTTCTTATTTACAGTTTCCAGAGATTACTAATAGTAGATGCTGACAGAGTACTATGAGAGAAAGTTTGGGGTTTCAGAATCACAGAGCAAGATACAAATTTTTCTGGCCAATATTCTCCTCTGATTATTGAGTAGAATCAGATACTCTTAATGTGCTACTTATATTACAGTTCTTATATTACAGGACAGAGGGCCTTTTTACCTTTTAATTATCAGTTCTTTACTCTTAACAGCCAGTCTCCATATCCGAATCATCATTGCTTTGTGCTTTCCTGAAGTTATATATTTTTTATTGAAAAAAATTTCCGCCTCCTCCCCGCCTTCCATTTCCCTCCCCATCTCCCTTTTCCCTCCTCCTCCTCCCACTCTTCTCCCCCTCCCCCTACTTCTCTCCCCCTCCCTCTCAGGTCTGAAGAGCAGTCAGGGTTCCCTGCCCTGTGGAAAGTCCAAAGTCCTCCCCCCTCCATCCTGGTCTAGGAAGGTGAACATCCAAACTGGCTAGGCTCCCACAAAGCCAGAACATGAAGTAGGATCAAAACCCAGTGCCATTGTCCTTGGCTTCTCTGCAGCCCTCATTGTCCGCCATATTCAGAGAGTCCGGTTTTATCCCATGCTTTTTCAGTCACAGTCCAGCTGGCCTTGGTGAGCTCCCAATAGATCAGCCCCACTGTCTCCGTGGGTGGGTGCACTCCTTGTGGTCCTGACTTCTTTGCTCATATTGTCCCTCCTTCTGCTCCTCATTGGGACATTGGGAGCTCAGTCCGGTGCTCCAGTGTGGGTCTCTGTCTCTATCTCCATCCATCACCAGATGAAGGTTCTATGGTGATATGCAAGATATTCATCAGTATGGCTATAGGATAGGGTCATTTCAGGTTCCCTATCCTCAGCTGCCCCAGGAACTAACTGGGGGCATTGCCCTGGGCACCTGGGAGTCCCTCTAGCACCAAATCTCTTGCCAACCCTAAGATGGCTCCCTTAATTAAGATATGTGCTTCCCTGCTCCCCTATCCAACCTTCCTTTATCCCAATCATCCCGTTTCCCCAAGTTCCCCCCAACCTCCTCTTCTCCCTTTTCTCTCCCCATCTCCTCTTACCCCCATCCAACCCCACCCCCAAGATCCCAATTTTTGCCTGGCAATCATGTCTACTTCCCATAACCAGGAGGATAGCTATATGTTTTCCTTTGGGATCACCTTCTTATTTAGCTTCTTTAGGATATCAACTTATAGACTCACTGACCTTTATTTATCTCTAGAAACCAATTATGAGTGAGTACATCCCATGTTCATCTTTTTGGGTCTGGGTTACCTCACTCAGGATAGTGTTTTCTATTTCCATCCATTTGCATGCAAAATTCGAGAAGTCATTGTTTTTTACCGCTGAGTAGTATTCTAATGTGTATATATTCCACACTTTCTTCATCCATTCTTCCATTGAAGGACATCTAGGTTGTTTCCAGGTTCTGGCTATTACAAACAATGCTGCTATGAACATAGTTGAACAAATGCCCATGTCATATGATCGGGCATCTCTTGGGTATATTCCCAAGAGTGGCATTGCTGGGTCCAGGGGTAGGTTGATCCCGAATTTCTTGAGAAACTGCCACACCGCTTTCCAAAGTGGTTGCACAAGTTTGCATTCCCACCAGCAATGGATGAGGGTACCCTTTCCTCCACAACCTCTCCAGAAGGAAGGACGGGGCAGGCAGTGCGGGATCCAGGAGAGCACAGGATCCCCTGGAGCACAGGCTGAGGGTGCCAGGGCTCTCTTACTGGGGACCTTGAGGCTCACCGCTCTGGGTGGGTAACCTTGGTGTAGGAGTTTAAAACTGTTGTAGAGCACTGGTCCTAGCATACAGCAGGCGAAATTATATTTTTTAATATGGATCAAAACTCAAACAGAATGAGTTCTAGGTCACAAAAGGGAACTTATTTTTGTACCTTTTTATGTCTTTTAAGTTAGTTCAACAAAAAAAATACACAAATGTTGACAAGACAGGTTATTTTATATTGAGCATGATTGCACAATTCTAGAGATTTAAAATTAAATTTTGAGATAGGTTACTTTTCCCCCTTCATTTTCAAATTCTTATCAGATTAACCCCCATTTTTTTTTACCTAACATTTTCCCATATATCTTTTTCTTTTCTTTTTGTTCGTTTGTTTGTTTCTATAGTCAGGGTTTCTCTGTGTAGCCCTGTCCTGGAACTTGCTCTGTGAACAGGCTGGCCTCAAACTCAGAGGCTGTCCTGCATCTGCCTTCCAAGTGCTGGGATTAAAGAGAAGTGTCACGACATCTGGTTTTCTCCATATATCTTAATTCATTTTAATTTTTGCTTCTATTATTTTATTTTAAAAGAATGGGGTATTTAGTAGGACAGTGGTGACATATGCCTTTAACCCCAGCACTCCAGAGGTAAAGGCCAGAGGATGTCTGTGTGTTCGTATTGAAAAACGAAATAAAAAAATAGGGGATTTCATATTTATACATGTATATAATGTGTTCTGATTAAACCCACCCATTCCTTTATTTCTAGTTCCTAACTTATCATCCCTTCCCTGCTTTTTTCTCCAAACTGTGCTTTCTCTCCCTCTTTATACTCTGTGTCTCCTCTGCCCCTCTCATACCCACTAAGTCCAATTAACATTGCCTGTATATTCATGGTGTAGGACTATCTATTGTGCCGTGGGTAGCCTTTCAGGATGTACATTCCTGAAGAAAACTCACTCTCTCTCACCCAAGCAACCATCAGTTAGTTGCCAATAGCTCTTCATAAAGGAGTAAGACTTCAGGAGCTCTTCTCTGCTCTATATTGGGAGTTTGGCAGTTTGATCTTGTGGATGTAGCCCCAGCCATGAGGAGTTAATGTGTGCTGTCGTGTCTTATAAATACTATTTTGCTGTAGATGTCTACTCCTTCTAGGTCTTACATTTCTGTCCCCTTGCCTGCAATGATCCATAAGACCTAAGGGAAGGAGATGTAATATAGATGTCCAATTTAGACCCCAGTAATACATAACCTTTTATTTTCTGTATATTGAACAACTCTGCGTCTTTGCATTAATCCCCATTTAACTGCAAAAAGATGCTTCTCGGATAATGGATGAGAGGTTCCCATAGGAGTATAAAGGTAAGAATTTAGGAGGCAGGTTATCACTATGTCCATTTATCTTAATTCATTTAAATTTTGGTGTAATTCAAAGAAAGTCAGATATTGGTTACTTTTCTTTAAATATTTCTGTATGTTTATCATTACATCATTTTCATTTGATACAAAATTTATGTTTGGTTAAATGTACAAATTTAAATTGTATTTAGTGAGCTTTGACAGGTATATATATATATTTGTACCTGCCCAACTTCCTACTAAGAAATAGAGTATTATCATTACTCCAGAAAGTTTTGCTTGTCTCATTCTAGCCAGTCCCAGCTCACATAACCCATTCAAGAAACACCATTCTTCTGATATTTTCTCCTTGGAGAATTTTCTTGTTTTAGAATTTTATATAAATGGAAATATACAATATGTACTCTTTTGGCTTATTTTGTTCAGCATGGTATTTTGTATTCATTTTATACTATTCAGTGTATCAGCTCTTATAAAGTTATTACAATTTATTTGTGTGTTGTGTCTTCAGCAATAGGTACTTGCCTTCTACCTCTGAGGAGAGATCAAGGGCAATTGGTGCAGTCTATAATGAGTCATGATGATGTATAGCAAAAGATTTTTTTTCTTCATGACATTTTTTTCTAGATTTTTAACTTTGGCTATCAATTTCATGAACACTTCTTCTATGTTTCTAAAATGGTTAATTGAATTTTGATGACTTGAGTTGAACTTGTGTATTAGTTTAAGGACAGAATTAGGGCCACTATGAAATAGAAACTTATATTTATGAATATGGTATATCTGTTTTATAATATTTTAGTTTTGCTGCTATTATAAATTTATTTTAAACTTTGATTTTCTAACTGGTTTTTCTTGGTGTGTTTGAATACTATTGTAAATTACTTTTCTTGTTGGTCTTTGTTTTCTTTTTTGAGTTAATGGATTCTGTAGGTTATCTTAGATTTTAATTTGAGACATAATATACAGTATAAAGACAGATTTGTTTCTTTCTAATCAATATATATATATGTGTGTGTGTGTTTTAATTTCTCTTATAATGATTCATGCCTACAGTCCCATATGTAAGAAACTTTTTTCATTATTGAGTGCTTTCCTTGTATAGACTTTTGGTAGATGCAGATTTTATGTAGGATTTTTATATCTTTGTTCATAAAAGAGAGAGACCTGTATTTTTATTTTCTTGTACCGTTTTTTTTTTCTATTTCAAATGACAGTGCCTTATAATAGCTTGGTAAAGTCAGTTTCAGAACATTTACTCTTGGTTTCTTAGAGCAGTTTGTAAAAGGTAGATATTTGTCAGTTCTTTGAAGGTTTATCTAAGTAGTCTGTCAAATCATAGGGTAGGTTGCATAATGATTCACTATTTCAGTGTGTTACATCTTATTTTAACTTTTTATTTCTTCTTGAGAGTATTTAGGAAATTAGCTTCCAGAAGCTTCCATTTATTCTAATCTTCCAGTTATCATTTTTAAGACCTGTTACTGTTGATTTATGCTTCTTGTTTTTAAATCAATTTTATTATTGTTGTTTACTGGCTTTTAGAAGAACCAGATTTCAACTTGTTTGTCTTCTTTTAAAGCTTTGTTCTTTATTTCATTCGTTCCTACCTACTCTTTTTTATTGGTCTATGTACCTTCCTTCCCTCCCTCCCTTTTTCCTTCCTCCCTCCCTCCTTCCTCCCCTTCCCCCTCTTTCTTTCTTTCTTTCTTTCTTTCTTTCTTTCTTTCTTTCTTTCTTTCTTTCTTTCTTATCTTTTCATTGTTCATTTCAGAATAGTGATTTTTTTTCAGGGATTTTGTTTTTGTTATTACTTTTCTTTGTAAAGACAAGGTGTCACTCAGTCCAGTCTGGCTTGGAACTCACTGTGTTGACTAGACTGGCCTTAACCTTCAGAGTGTTGAGATTATAGACATATGCCATCACACCCAGCTTGGATATTTATTTTTACTGATTTTTAATATTTTATAAGGAAACACTTAAGATTTTAACTTTCCTTTTATGTACTACATTAACTTTCATATGCAAAACATTTGTCATAACTAATCGCTAGTACCTTGGCCAATCAATGAAACAAATTCTTTTTTTTTTTTTTTTTTTTTTTGGTTTTTTGAGACAGGGTTTCTCTGTGGTTTTGGAGCCTGTCCTGGAACTAGCTCTTNTTGGTTTTTTGAGACAGGGTTTCTCTGTGGTTTTGGAGCCTGTCCTGGAACTAGCTCTTGTAGACCAGGCTGGTCTTGAACTCACAGAGATCCGCTTGCCTCTGCCTCCCAAGTGCTGGGATTAAAGGCGTGAGCCACCACCGCCCGGCCGAAACAAATTCTTATAAGTTATAAATATGTATGAAGTTTGCTTGCTTTTAGTACTTGATTTCCTTTTATAGCATTTACTTAGAAAATACATTTTTATGATACTGATTATAGTGGGAGCCCTTGTTTTCTGAAATGCATTTCTTTTTCTCTTTTTAAGTTTGAGCAATTCTGGATTTACAGTTATTTTCCTTTGAGTTTTTGAAGATGTTGTGCTATTATTTTTTTCCTGTCCCATGGAGTTTTGTCTAAAACTAGTTCACACAAATGCTTCTTTGCCACCATTTACCCTCTTTTCTCTGGTTGCCTTTTTTTGTCTTTAGCTTTCTGGAGTTTAATTAGAGTATACCATGGGCCTATTTTATATTTATTTTTTTATATTTCGAAAGACAGTCTTAGTATGTTGCCCTGTTTGTCTTTTGTAAACCAGGCTGGCTTTGAACTCACAGAGATCTATCTGCTTCTGCTTCTGGAGTGCTTGATAAAGGTACATGCCACCATGCCTGACTTAGAGCTATTTTCAATTCTTGGGCTTGCGAATAAGTTAATCTACATCATATATCTCTTCAAATAGCTTCTCTGTTTGTTTTCTTTCTTTGCTTCTCAAGCTGTCACTCTTTTGCTATTGCCTTAATTTCTCTCTGGCCATGCATATGTTCATATAGTTTTTCCTCCTGGGCTGCACTCTTGGCATATTCCTGAAATCTTTCACTGTTTCTGTGACTATACTTTCTAGGTCCTTATGCGCCATTCAGTCTATCATCTGTCTGTTGTCCATTTGTTATCATGATCAGTCTATATATGTTTCCGTTCTTTCGCATGACACTTAATGCTTTCCTTTGTCTTTTTTTAACGATTTTTTTAAGCTGTAGAGTGTTTTACCTGCATGTATGTCTGTGCATCATACAGATGCAGTATCAAGAAAGTCAGAAGACTACATCAGATGCCCTGGAACTGAGTGCTGGGAACCAGACCAGGATTCTTTGAAAAAGCACATGTGCTCTCAAGTACTGAGTCATGCTTTCCTTATGGTTTCTCTATGTCTTACATTTTGGATAAGTTTACAAGCATAATGTTAGAGGCCATTCTGGAGTTTTCTTCTTTTGGTCCCCACTTAGGGGTTCCTAATTCTTCCACCACATCTGTTGACTCTTACTCATGAAGGTTTATTTCCTTTTATGTTTTATGAGCTCATCTGAAACTACTTTCTTCTTCCACTGTGGAGTGCTTTGTTGCTTGGGCTGGCTCTACAAGAGTACTTTCTAAAAAGCATTTTATTTTGAACTAATTGTAGATTTACAGAAAAGTTTTCAAAATACTGTAGAGCTACCCCAGGCTTCCCCTAATGTTAACATCCTATGTGGCATAATTATCAAAACAAGGAAAATTCACTTTGGGATAGTACTATAAACCAGAAGCTTTATTTAAAGATCACTGCTTTTCTTCCCTCCACTGAAGCCCTTTTTTCCTGTTCCAAGAGCCTTTCCAGGATCCTTCTCTGCATTTAGTCAATGTTTACGCTTAGTATTCTGCTGGCTATAACAACTCTATCACCTTACCTTTTTTTTTTAAAAAATGACATTATATTGTATTCTTGTACAACCAACTGTCTCCTCTCCCCAGATAGGGATCCAATGACAGACCAAAGTGCAAATATACCACTGACGTCCAAAGCTTTAGGGGGTGGGTTACTTATGGGAATATGGGTAAGGAGTTACTTATAGGGACAGAAATGACTCACAAACAGCTGTGTCACTAAAGCCGCCTCCAGCATGATGACAGCTTTTGAAAGATGGAAACTTGCCTCCTCCAGGAAATTCACCTGTTCTCTGCTGCTTCCCGGAAGCTCAGGTATTTCAGCAGTCCTCCTGTTTATATATGCTAAGAAAGGGACTTGGTCAGTGTCAGGGGCTTCCTCAAGTCATTTTGGTTGTTTACTTCCTGGGCTTAAGGAGTTAACCTACAGGACTGGATACATATGTTTTTACCTCCTTGTGAATATTCTGTGTCTTAATGAGTTTCCCTCCAAAGATGGAGAGTTTTACATTTGGAGGAAACTGCTACATAGCACTTTGACACTAATGTCCCTCAGTTTAGGATAGAGTGGTGTTTTCTCATGGTTGAGCTGAGATTATACCACAGAAATAAATCTTTCTCATTTTCAATATGTCAAATAATTCCTGGTGTCAACTACTGGTGATGTTGAACTTGGTCACATGATTTCGCCATTGTAAAATGACAATCTTTTTTTTTTTTTTATCATTCTCTTTGTTACTAACAAATACCTCAAGACAGCTATTGGAGACTATACGAATCTTATATTCTCAAACTCACCTAATTTTACTATCCAGAAGAATTTTCAGAGTGGTTTTGTGTTTGCTTCTCTAAGCTGGCTTATACACCAGTTAGATTTCATCTTAATTTTATTATTAATCTATCACCATGGAGTTTTACTCAGTAGTGGTTAAAAATAAATTAGTACTCCAAATTCTAAATAGCCAAAATAACAGCTTTGATTTCTAGTAGGTTGTTATTTTTTGTGCATATAAATATATACTATTTAAAAGCTGTACATACTCATATATGTGTGTGTGTACATATGTATTTTACATGCACAGACTTAGCCAAAAATATTTCATTGTTAGATTTCTAGGTCAGTGGGTAGAGTTTACTAATACTTCTAAGCCTTCTTTGTGGCCTTTTATACTTTTAGCTTTCTACACAGATTTCATAAGTGGGAGATACAAACTGGTATTTTCCATGCTCAAAGGCCTTGTCTCACATGCCTGAGTGACCGTTAAAACAGAAGCTCTTACATTCAGGGGATTTGGTTCCACATCTGGCTCTAGCTGCTACCTGTTAAGTCATACACCCTCTCTGCCTGTCAGAACCCCCTTTGCCTTAATACCTGGGGCAATTTCTGTTTTCTTTCAAGCTCAGCTAGGGGTTTGAACTGCTTCCTACTCTATAATTTTTACCATACGCGATCTCTAATACCTTCTAAAATCACATCTGAAAAAATACTGACTAGATACATTATTCTTAGGGACTAACATATTATTATTAATATGGATGCTGAAGTGGATTTGGTAGTAATTAAAGTGAGTACCGCCATTTAAAAATCATAATCAAGCCGGGCGGTGGTGGCGCACGCCTTTAATCCCAGCACTCGGGAGGCAGAGGCAGGTGGATCTCTGGGAGTTCGAGGCCAGCCTGGTCTACAAGAGCTAGTTCCAGGACAGGCTCCAAAGCTACAGAGAAACCCTGTCTCGAAAAACTAAAAAAAAAAAAAACTAAAAAAAAAAAAATAAAAATCATAATCACTCTCAGATATATTTCTTTCCTTTAAAAAGGCTATCCATTCTTATCAGATTGAGTTTCATGGGATGGTAGAAAAAATACTTGGCCTTTTAGAATAAATAAACCATATAATATTGTGCCAAAGCAGATAGGATTTTTCTTGTTTCTAAAGAGTGGAAAAAGAACCAGCTCTTTTGCTAGGTTGTCTATGAACATATACATTTATCTTGTTTATTTTATTTCTTTTTTCCATGATTATGTCCTTGTGGGAGTAAGTAAACCATTAGCAGCGCAACTACTATTTTATCCAGAATTACAGTGTGCTAATGATCTGTTTTCTAAATGAAGTTTCTGTGATTTAAAAGCAAGGCAGCTATGCGGCCACATAGTTGCTAGCAAATGACCCAGTTAGTGCCACCCATGCTTCCCTCTTTAATTAGAGTCCAACTTAGTTTTACAAATTGAAACAGTAAGGAAATGCTAATTTGTAGTTCCTCAGACCAAGAATTATGATGTAAAATTGAGGGTATAAAATAAGAGGCTATTTAGAACAAAAGGGCCACTTTAGGGCAGGATCTGCCTGACTGTCTAATATGCAAGTAAATTTTGCACTCAAAAGTGCTGGGTGTAAAGGCATGCCTCACAACACTGTGCTGGTACATGGTTGTCTATGAGTTATGCATAACAGACCACATGGTGAGTGAGAGATGTTCGGAGTTAAGTATGCTTCGGAGTTAAGTAAGTTCGGAGTTGAGAGTTTCAGCCTCATCCATGGTCTTAGACTGCTTGTTTTGGGCTTCAGATCTAGATTTTATATAGTATTTTGGAGTGGGTAACTCTCTGGTGGTATTGTTTGAATTGTTTTCATGCACTTAGTAGCTGTAATTCTCTCTGTATGTGTGTGCATGTGTGCACACACGTGTGAAGTGTACGCATGTCACTGCGCTAGTGTTCATAACTATGTGCGTTCATGGGAACGCATAATAAGACATTGTGTCGTTCCCCGCCCCCCACCGCCTTACTCTCTTGAGACCAGAAGTTTATTATTTTGGCTAGGTTTGACTGGCCTGTAAGATAGATCTATTTGTCTTCAACACCCCAATGCAGGAGTTACAACTGTGTTTTAGCCATGTCTGGCTTTTTACATGAGTACTAAGGATTTGAACTCAATCCCACATGCTTGTATATTAATTATCCTTAGCCAAAGAGCCATCTAATTAGCCTTATTATTAATATCTTAAATAGAGGAATACTCTAATGGCACTTTTCCTTTCGAGATGAGGTCTCACTATGTAGCCAAAGCTGGCTGAGAACTCGCCATCTTTTTGTTTCAGTCTCCTTAATTCTGGAATTACAGATATATACCACTATGCTTACCCTTATTTTGGCCTCTGTTGAAGGACAAATCATTCTATCACTTATTACTAATAGTAGCTAACACTTATAAATAGCTCTTTACTATGTAACAAGCACTGTAGGAAATACTTATACATTTTTGTGTATATTCATTCTACATAGCACTCCAACAAAATTGGTATGATTATCACCTATTTTGAAGGTAAGAAAACAGAGAAGAGGACATAGGGTTAAGGATACTACATAGAATTACATTCATTTATAAGCCTAGAATTTATACCATGGAGTGTAGCAATTCCATTGTATGCTAACATTTGATCATGCTAGCTAAGGTTCTTATTTGTAGTGCCTTAGATTCTTCATCTGTGAAATGATAGGTTACTGGGCCCATTACATGAATTAATATATGCTGAACGCCAAGCAAGGAAATGTCATTAGTTTCATTCACATCCCCTTTCCACTGGTCACATGAAATTATACTTGAGATGTAGAAAGGAGACCTTTGCTTTTCCTGTTATCATTTTGCTTGATTTTGTCTTTTCTGGAAGGCTGTTGTTTAGAATGGGACTAGGATTTTTAAAGTTGTCCTTCCATACTTTTAAAGTATAAACCCCTTCCACTTTTGTTGGTATTGTATTTATTTTTAGATTAATTTATATTTTGTCTTATTTTGAAATATTTTTTATTTTAGGTGCATATGATATGTATTTACCTGCATGTATGTATGCGTGTGGGGGGGTGGGGGGTGGAGAGAGAGAGAGAGAGAGAGAGAGAGAGAGAGAGAGAAAATTAAATAGAAAGATTCTTATACATTGTGTAAAGAAAAAATGAAACTAGGAAACAACAATGGAGTCAGAAATTAGCTGATGCCCAGTCTACTTGACTCTAAAATCACTGTTGTTAACTACCAGTGAGCCATAGGTTGGGCTCTGAACTCCTTAGGAAGCAGACTGGCAGGAGACTGACAGTACTTACATGATGCCTGAGGTTTTTAAAGCAACAGTAAGTCAAGTGATAGAGGAAAAAGAATCCTAATGCAGAATCCAAGCATGGCATCTTCTTGGAGAATTCACAGAGGGGTAGGTGGTAGGTGAGTGGTTGTTTTAGTAGCTTGCCTGCTAGATACTTAAAGACAAGCACCAATTAGCTCTTTCACATCTTATTACTTTGAAGAAAGCAATAGCTTCTTACCAGAATGGTGTAGTGTTGAGCGGCGGGTTACATTCCTGGCACCTGGCAGCCCGCACGGCTAGCTTTATACCCAAAATAATTACACGGAAATTGTATTCTTTTAAACACTGCCTGGCCCATTAGTTCCAGCCTCTTATTGGCTAGCTCTTACATATTGATCTAACCCATTTCTAATATTCTGTGTAGCCCACGAGCTGGCTTACCAGGAAATATCTTAACCTGAGGCTGTCTGGAGTGGGAGAATCATGGCGACTGCCTGACTCGGCTTCTTTCTCCTAGCATTCTGTTCTGTTTACTCTGCCTACCTAATTTTCTGTCCTATCAGGCCAAGCTGTTTTCTTTATTAGTTAACCAATGAAAGCAACAGATAAGATACAAGACCCACCTCCATCAGAATAGTTTTCGGTCCAAGTACTTCTGCCAGCACCCATAACTTAGCTTCCCAATTTCCTGAGGCCCCGCTTCATGTGGGTGAAGAATATAGACTGTAGGGTGGAGTAGATTGAATCAGTAATTCATAGCCACCATTCTAGTGTGTAACAAATGGTTCAGAGCATCAGTGTTGTGCCAGATATGTATTCTCTTAACTCATAGGTCTGTGGCTTGGCTGGGTGTCAGGTAGTTTGCTCTAGGTCCAGCAAATATCGCTTTGTTTCATATGGTCCCAATGTATGAGAACCAACTGCAGGATTCCATGAGACTAACGAAAGAGAAAGACATATCCAGGATTGTCAAGTGCAATTTATTGGGGGGGGGGCTTGTGTGTAGGAAGATGTCTTGGGCAGCAGCATGACAGGTAGATCCCTGCATTATGAGTTAGTAGGAGGGGGCTTATGTAATGGCCAGGACAAAAGCGACTTCATGTAAACCAGAATGTACCTGGTTTATCTCAAGCTCCTGTCATGGATGTCAGGCATTTTTGTGGTGCCTCAGTCTGGGTCGTAAAGCTCCTCATACCACTCTAATGATTGTGTCTATTTATAGTGTTCTGGGAAACTATGTGGAGAAAACAGAATAGGGTTTTTCAGAGGCAGTCATATTAGTTATGCTCAAGATGGCTGTAGCCAGGTCCTGCTGTGAATCCCTTTTTGTCATTCTCCTCTGAGGAGCAACAGGTTAATGGACATGTATTCTTGTCATGATGCCAAAAGTGACATCAGAGAATGGGAAACATAAATATCTTCTTAAAGACTCAAGTACACTTTGAGTTCTGCATTCTTCTATTGGCTAAAATTTGTTCCGTGACCAATTCCATTGTCAAGGTGAAGAAACAAAATTGGGCCCCTTTAAAAGTTGGGAGCGCACACACTGGCAAGGGCACAGATATAAGCAGAGTGAAATACTGAGCAAAGTGATCAAATATATCACAGAAAATTGAAACTGACTGTAAACAAGGTTCACCACCTCCACCCATACACACCCATACCACCAGGCACACTCCTGCTGCTGCTTTGCAGGTTCAGTTTGCCTCTGCAGTAGATTTGTCATCACACAACTATGGTTATACTAGTCATTGTTGTAACAAATAAACTTTGTGCAAATTGAAGGCTCTGAGTGACAGTTCTGTGACCTGGGAAGAACTAGGGGGTAGTATTCGCCAAAGCTGCTTACTCCTAGGAATAAGGCTAGGCTCTGAAATAGGAAAGAAGTTAATGCTATGACTGACAATCAGATTCCCCATTTTTTTATTTTAATTCATTCATGCTGTTATTTTTCTTTACTTTTTAATAAAAAATTATTATTGTGGCTTGGCACAGTGGTGCAAGCCTTTAATACCAGTACTCAGGGAGCAGAGACAAGTTAGCCAGGGAAATTTAATGAGTCCCAGTCTAAAACATGTCTATTATTATTGTGTGTGTGCATGAGTGTGTACATGTGTGCATGTGTGTACATGCGAGCATGTGTATGTATATGTGAGCATGTGTGTGTACATATGTGCAAGCCTGGGTGTAAATGTGCCATGGCATGAATATGGAGTTCAAAGGACAAGTTTCAGGAGCTGGTTCTCCCCTACTGTGTGATCTAGAGAGTGAACCCAGGTTGTCAGGCTTGCATAGTAAGTGCTTCTACCTGCTGGGTCATCTGACCAGCCTGTTTATTTCTTTTTATGAATAAAAATGTAAATACCTAATAGATAAGCTTCTTTTTATGATTAATATAGAGCCGTGTATGCCTTTGAGAAGATGCAATTGGCATATAAAAGTCTTCTGTTACTTTTAAAAATTACTATATTTAGGACTGACAACTTTCGTGGTTACATGCTAGGGTTTATTACAGAGTCTTTAATGCAATGTATTGTGTTGAAAACAAGTCAGGAACAAGTTCTTATTAGGTTATCTGGACTAAAAGTTATTTCTCTTTAAAAAGATTTATTTATTTATTACATATACAACAGTCTGCCTCCATGTATGCCTGCGTACAAGAAGAGGTAAATAGATCTCATTATAGGTGGTTGTGAGCCATCATGTGGTTGCTGGGAATTGAACTCGGGACCTCTGGAAGAGCTGTCAGTGCTTTTAACCTCTGAGTCATCTCTCCAACCCAAGTTATTTCTTATAATATTGCAAAATTTAAAAACTTCCCAGAAAATGCTGGTGGTTGGTCTCCATTGTATTTGTGACTTCTGATGGAAATAACCAAGTCTGAAGCCTAGTGCTGCCTTCTCGGAATCTCAGAGTCTTCATCAAAGACTCAAATAATAAAACTGGCTGTGATAAAAATTTTAAGAAATGTTTCTATTGATACTTAAAATTGTAAGTGTGCACGTGTGCCTTTGTACATGTATATGCACATGTGTTTTGGTGTTAAAAGTTAAAAGCATATCTCCCTTTTTAGGCCAGGATTGATTGAGTCCTTCCTTTCCTTAACTACTCCCAACTGTGTATTCACATATAGACATACACACGTATCCACACACATACACACAAATATACAAGCACACACATACACACAAACATACAAACACACACACACAATCTATGAAAGAGCCCATGGGATTTTGTGAACCATGAGCACCTAGACTATTCTATAGACCTCTTTGTAAAGTTGTACATGCAACAAAAACTGAGTCTGGGATTATATTATCATGCAGATGCTAAAGTCATTTGTTGTTATAATAAAATACCTCACAGTCTCAGCAAGAACTGACCATTTTGAGAAGCAAACATACCAAAATAAGGAAAAGACTTACTTAAAGCCTAAAAAGTACATATTTTTAAATTAAAAACTAAAAAGTTGGTGCTAATGGGAAACTGGATAACAGAGGAAATGTAATAGTATATCAGGGAATTGGCTTCAGAAACATAGCTTAAATGCACTTAACCAATGAAGAAAGCAGAGATGGAGGTAAAGATAGAAGCAACCAATGGAAATAAAAGAATAGCAAATCCTTCGTCATACTCTTTTTATTCCCTCCTTTTTTTTCTGAGGGGAGTGATGGGAGATAGAATCTAGTGCTTGATGCATGCAAAGGATATGCTGTGCCATAGAGCCACACCTCCAGTTCCCAAGAATTCCTTTTCTAAATTGAAAAGTGGTGGAGGGGGATTGTATTTGGAAATCAGGCAAATTCACCATCCAAGTAAAATATAAGAGGAGAGATCTCTTTGCCGTAGTAGGGGCTTAAAGGACATAGAAAAGATTCTTACAAACATCAAAGCAAGATAGGCATAAAAGCAGCACCCCAGCAGCAGAGCCATTGACCTAGAAACCAAGAAACTGTGGCTGCAGGTAATACAAGGGTGTGCTAGATCAGATCTTCGGTGCTCTGAGGTAAACAAAATGGGGACAAGCTGGGTTTTTGTTTGTACATGGGTCATAAAAAATGCTTTCAAAACTTCAAGAAAATTGAAAGCAATTGTTCAATGTAACAAATTACTTTAATAAGTTTGTAGAGAACATGAAAAGAAAAATGAAAAGTACTCAAGGGGAAATGACCTCTTAAATGGAGCAACACTGACCATTCAAACAAGTTTCATAGACACATGTATACTCATATATGGAAGTGGAAAGCTAAAACATTTCAGAGAAGTTAATGATATCATTAAAACAATTAAAAGTGGATGAAGTGGTTTACGCCAAGACTGAATTTTTTCCTTGTCATCTGGGTGTAAAATTATTTTTCACCTTTATCTTTGGTAAGTAGGTAAATAATGATTTATGATATTTTTAAGACAATTTCAAGTTAATACACAGTCAAATTTGAATAGAGCTACAGATTTTATGAGCAAACCACTAAGTATTAATTATAGTCTCTTGCAAAAAATGAGCAGTATTAGGAGATAATAACAGCCAACTCATGAAAACTGAAACAATCTGGTAACAGGAAGAAAAAGAATCTTAGACATTGTGATCATGTCAACTCCCTGTGTTCCCCTGGGACTATCATAACACATTCTACCTGACTTCAGCCAGCCACCATCTTCTCTCCTCACTTAATTTCTTAGGCCCCATTGGCCCTAAAGTATTTGGGAGCAGAAAACATTTCAGATCTTGACATTATGTATATCAGCTAGTATTTGTGTATGCTTTACTGGTTTACCATATCTAATCCACAAACCTCAAATCTGAAATGTTCCAAAATCAATAGCTTTTTGAACACTGAATGGATGATTTTAAAATTTTGAATTTTGCCGGGCAGTGGTGGCACATGCCTTTAATCCCAGTGTGACTCAGGACACAGAGATAGGTGGATCTTTGTGAGTTTGAGGCTAGTCTGGTTTATGGAGAAAGTTCCAGAACAGTCAGGGCTACACTGAAGAAATTGTTTGAAAATAAATAAATAAATATTTTGGATTTTGGAGTACTACAGGTTTGGAATTTTTCTAATTATGGATTGTTGGTGAAAGTTTCTGTCCCAGCTGCTCCTGCAGCCTTTGGTTCCAAAGAAACACACAGACACATTCATTATAAACTGGTTAGCATATTAGCTGAGGCTTATTATTTACTAGATCTTACAACTTAACACATAATCCTTGTGTATGTTTAGCCACGTGGCTTGGTGCCTTACTCAGTGAGGCATTTTCATCTTGCTTTCTCTGCATCTGGCTGGTGACTGCAGACTGAACCGTTTTTCTTCCTAGAATTCTTCTAGTCTGGTCACCCCGCCAAACTTCCTCCCTGGCTACTGGCCAAGCTGCATTTTATTAAACTTATATGAGTGACAAATCTTTACAGTATACAAGAGCATTGTCCCATAGCATCATCAGGAATTACACATGTATTTTTTTTCTTCCTTTTCTTTCACACCCCCTAACTTTCCTAGGTCAAACACATGCAGCTCTAGTTGATGTGTTTCAGCTGTTCTCTTTCCCCCTCTTCTCTCTGTGCAAGCAGTGCTCAATGGTGGGCCTTCCTTCCTATGGTTTCTTGTGTGTGTGCTCTGATGTCTAGCTCTGTTTTCATTAGCATCTTGTTCACTACTCTTCAAGGTAGCGTTTTCATCAGCAGAAGAAAGCCAAGCTGTTCCACCATGGCTCACAAGCATGTCTTTCCTGACTGGGACTCACTTGTCAGTTCTCTGGTTCGTCTCTTGCTTTGTTTCCGCTGTGGCCTAGTCATCTGAAGAACTCTGACTATCTTGGTTCAAATCTTGGCTCTACCAACTACTGTATGTGTCTTCTTGAACAACTTACTGAAGCTTCCTGGGCTTTAGATCCTCATCAATGAGATGGAGTCATTCAAAATGTGCTGAGAGGATTGCTGTGAGCAGTAACTTGAATCCATGCTGGTGAATCACTTGAGAATGCACTTCTCAGCGATAATTAACACAACTCCTCTAGTGTGCCATCTTCTTGCTCTCTTTCAGTCTTGGAATATATGTTTGTTTGTTTGTTTTGTCCTTTTCCTCCCAACATCATTTCTGTCTCTGCTTCTTATTTCCCTGGTTAGCAATTTGCTATTTGTCCTCAAGGTCTTCTCCCCTAGGATCTCTGCTGTGATGTCTTTCTGAATTTCCCTGTGCCTATACATGTGCCGGACCAGATGCTGGATGCCCTCTCTGAGCTTCTGGTCATGCTTTTATTGTAGCCAGTTTGTTTTTGTTCCTTTTACTTGCCTTTGCTTCTGGACTGTGACCACCTCCATGATGCAAGTAGTAAGAGCTAGGAGTTCAGTCTGTTCTATTCCTTGCTTCTATTCTATCAGTTGCATGAAGTTTGGTATTTAATATTTGTTAATGAAATGAATATGTAATAAAGAATACATGCATCCAGAACACACCAGAGTAAATATAATCTTGTAACAAATAAAGGAAGAGATTTTTAAACTATTTTTCACTTAGTTATTAAAGTGATATTGTCTTTCATGTTGAATTGGGATTTGGTGGAGTTGCTATGGTTGAAGCCCAGGACCTTTCAATTGTTCTACCACTTTGCCCTGATGTAACAATGATGGAAGAAAAATAGGTCAAGAATTTGAGAGTGAGGCAATTTCGTGGGAAGGGTTGGAGGGAGGAAAGAGAAGGGGGAAAGGATGTAATCATATTATAATTTCAAACAAGCAAAATAATATAAAATGATACTATCCTATCATTATAAGCTCATTCATTGGTGAGTCACCATGTGGTTGCTGGGACTTGAACTCAGGACCTCTGGAAGAACAGTCAGTGTTCTTAACCTCTAAGCCATCTCTCTGCCCCCAAGCTCATTCATTGGTAATAGAAGGGTAGACATAACTTAGAGCCATATATGAAAGTCCTTTAAAATTTTCCTTTCTTTTGTCCCATTAATTATATTTCTAAAACATGATCTAAATGGAAGACTTGTAAGTATAGACAAAAATTATATATGCAAATACTCACTATGATATTATCTATATAATATTTGAAATAAAGCTATGAAATATAAAGTAATGGAACTATGGTATAGCATTTTGATTTGGAAAGACTGATAATATTGATATGTTGTATTAGTTTTGAGGATAAAAGCAGATTATAAAATATATTCCCAACTATTTAGAGAAAAATGAGCAAAAACCCTTTCTAGAAAACAGATTGCAAGGCAGTGTACCCTGCTTATTTGGTTATATTTAAGTGGCAAGAGGCATGTATATATCTTTCTTCCCTTCTGTCCTCCTTCCCCTAATCCTTTTTTACCTGGTTTTTTTTTTTTTTTTTTGACAATAAGGACATCAGGTAAACTAAGCATTTTCTCCTCCACTGAGTTTAACTCTAGCCCAAATTTTCTTTTCTAAACTCTCATTTTTTATATATTTTCAAATTCTTTAAAATTGCAAATATATAACTTTCTATTGGATAAAGTCTTTAGAATGAAGACTCTGATCATACCATTCTTAGTTGTTTGATAGGAGTAAATTTATGAATTTCTGAGTTGCTTATAATTACATAGAGGGCACAGGCCCCCATGTTATATTCAACCTATGTGTGATCAGTTAGTACTACAGGGCTTATGTGGGCTCACACTCCACATAACTTGTGCTAATTATTTTAAATTAAAATAACTTAAAATAGCTAACAGTAAAGTGAGAACCAGTCACAAGACAAGCAGGGTGGTACCTCAGCACTTTGGGAGGTGCAAACAGGAACACTGAGAAGTGGGAGCCTGCCTAGGCTACACAGTGAAACACTTCCTTCCGTAAAGCTAAGTAAGTGGGGTTTACCTGGAGACAAATGATCCCTGAAAAACAGGATAGTGTCAGTACGAAGTGAGGTAGCAGAAAATGAAGACCTTTGCTACAAAATGAAATGCCTATTTATCCCTTTCTACCCACATTGCAAGCTAATCACCATCCCCAAGTTTTCCATTTCCTTTTCTAAAAAAGAAGCGTTCACACAATTTAAGGAACAATAACAACAAAAATAATTGTCACATCAGTTCATTTAAATATATTGTCTCAAATGGTGTAATTGTACCTGAATGTTTTAAAGGCTGTCGAAAATTATGCCTCTGTGAAGAATAGACTGTTAATGTACAGCAATTGCTCTTAAGTGCATGAAAATATCTTTTTGTTTGGCTACACCCAAACAGCTCTTGAGTTTTGAGTGCACCAGGACATAGTGAATTTCAAACTAAATAAGTTAAAATTATCAGGTATATTCCACTGCACATCAAAACAGGAAAATCCATAGCATTTGATGTGAAATAAGATGAGAACAGTAATAAAGAAAATATAAGCTGCTTAGTTATTTGGAATAAGAAATCAGAATCAATGATTTTTAATACAGATGCACCTTTTCTTTAGAAAATATTCCCAAACTAGATTTACAAAGCAGATTTATTTGGCAGTAATTATACTGTCATAAGATTCTTTAGTTTCAAAAGAATGTATTTCAAGGTTCAGTGTGCTTATTGCTGTTAAGATCTTGACAATCGTGTAAGTTGGAGGGATTTACAGCTAAGAAGTTGAGTGTCACTGCCAATTACAGCTGACCAGAATGAAGATAGCCTGTCTTTTTGTGTAACAAGAAATGAAAGAGGGCATCTAATTTGATTTCTAAAAATTCCTAATTGGTGGTGTTTTGAGATCTAGCCAGTAGATAAAAGAAGGTCCTCCTGGAGCTTGTTAGTTTAACCCTTTATACTTATTCTCTGACTATGACGATTTAAAACGAGCAGACCATTTTCCCTAGCCATTATGCAGACAAGTCCTGAGATTTCAGAGTCATTCAAAATAGTTCTCTGTCCTATAAAATAAATTTACTTAAGAGGAGTCACCTGTTCCATTTAGTACAGATCGAAACAACCTCCATTATTAGATATGGATACTAGAAATTGCTCATCTATCATTCAGCATTCCAGTCACTATGCTAACTGCTTTTCATAGCTTGCTAACTTAATCCTAAGTTTTCATGTCTTTAGTAAACAATTTATTATTCAGGGCTTAGGACATACCTGGAACTATGTAAATTATTGTAGATTTCGCACACTGAAGTAGCCCCTGGTCCTTGTATACCATACATTTTAAATGGTATCAATGTCACTAAGGAAATGATTCATAGGCTAAGAGATGATGGATGGTACCAGCAGAAAACAGTAGGGAGGAGGAGTCAAACTTCTAACAAAGTTCAGGGAAGGCCTTATAGAGAAGATGGCATATGAGCAGATGAGAAGAGGATTCCCAAGGTCAACGCTGTTGGAATTTTCTGGGAGAAAAGCATCATGACTAGAATGGCAACTGCAGAGGCTGCGGCCTGGCTTTGAGGCAGAGCAAGAATCACAGTAAGGTACAAGGGGACAGAGTTAGAATCATAGGGGATGAGTTCTAAGATGCAGCAGAAGAGAAAGATCAGATCACCTTGTTCCTTGAGGCTATCATGAAGCTTTTGGCTTCTTACGTTGAGAGATGATAAACCCTAGGAAGGTTTAACAGGATAGTGGCATGGTCAGGCTAATATCTTGAAAGGATCCTGAAGCAAAACAAATTTCTCTGACATAAACGCTCCTGCCAAGTTTCACTGAGAGAAACTGAGGCTCAGAAGGTCATGTATTTGTGTTAGCCCCATGTCGGTGTATGTTTCCATCTCTCTTTCCCCTGACATGTATGCTATCAGCTACCTCTACCACCTCTATTGTCTGCCAATGTCTTAGTGCAACAGTATTCCATGCAGGAATGTAAATGACAACAAGGTGAAGATTTCTTTGGCCCTTAAATATGAGAGGAAGCTTGAGGGAGTGCAGGATGTGAGCAGCCAAGCATGACTTCTGATTAGAGGAAGCAAAACACATTTTATTTGATGAATATCAAATGGAAAGAAATAAGAAATGGTGCTAACAGTCATCAAAACTGCTGTTTGATTTAATTTAGGCTCAGTTGGGTGTTTGTTTATTTTTGTTTTTTAATTTTTGTTTTGTTTTGTTTGTTAGCCTTAGAACATAAAGCTTAGACTTTTGAGGTCTTATTTATGCTGAAACTCATGTTTTAAAAGTTTATTTAAAAGATATTGCTGATACTTTAACGATTTGATATGTAAGAAAATGTTCTGAGATCTGAAGGTTTAAAATGAAGTTTTAAATTATTATTACTTGACTAGATGTCTCTAATGAAGTGAAAGCTTGTTAAGATGCTTCTCATTTCAAGTTTCCGAATTGGCACAGTTACTTTCGTACTCTAAAACAGCGTGACATTCCTTTTTTTTTTTTTTTTAGTCTTGTGATGTTAGTTACTGTAAACAGAGGCTTTTCTGTCCCTCTGGGTCCTCCAGCCACTTTAAAATAATCACTCAGAGGCTTAATAAAAATTACAAATTGGCCTATTGCTCAGATTGATTACTAACTAGCTCTTACAACTTAAATTAACCCATTTATTCATCTATATTTTGCCACGTGTGTTCATGGCGTTACCTGTTCTCTAGTACATTTTGTTGCTCCATTGGTTCACTGGCATCTCTCCTGATTCTGCCCTTTTTCTCCCTGTATCTCTGTTTGAATTTCCTACCTGGCTCTATCCTGCCATGCTATAGGCCAAAGCAGCTTCTTTATTGACAAATAGTAATAAAACATATTCACAGCATACAGAGGGGCTATCCCACAGCACGTTACAAAACCAGAATTGTGTCAATATCTTTTATTTCTTTTTTCTTTCTTCTGATCTTTTCTTTTCTTTTTGAGAGCTTCTCTGTATTACAGTTCTCTTTTTGTAGACCAGGATGGCTTTGAACTCACAGAATTCTACTTTCCTTTGCCTCCTGAGTGCTGGTATTAAAGGCATGCAGCACCACTGCCTGGCTTTATTATCCTTTCTACTATTAACTAAACCACACTGTTATTAATACAATATTAAGCTATAGAAAATGTTACTGTTATGAGTGTAATGCAGTGTTGGTAAAGACAAAGGTAGTTTAACATTAAAATATTTAAAATAGTTAATATTAACCAGTGAGATAAGCGATAATATAGTTAGTATGTGAGGTTTTTCTTTTTAAAAATTTTATTTATTTATTTATTTTTGTAATTATGTCTGCTTGTGTGTGGGTTTGTGTGTAGTGCCCATGGAGGCCAGAAGAGGGTATCAGATTGCCTGGAGCTGGAGTTACAGGCAGCTTATGTGTGGTAGGAACTACATTTGGTTCCTCTGCAAGAGCAGTACATGCAGCTGCTGAACTACCAAGTTGGTAATTTTTAAAGTAAGTATATTTTTATTTCTCCTCAGTGAATAGACAGGAAATTCTGAGGTGAGATGTTGGTATCAGGTCTCATTTTAGTTTCTCTGGAATTTTATGTGAGGACTAGTTGTGATTGGTGGAAATTAGACATTTGTTTCTCTTGTAAAGCCAAAGTGGAGTGTGCAGAAAATAGATTGGTGGCTCTTTAATAGGTTAAAAATTGATTACTATGTTGCCCAGACATTGCATTTTTGAGTACATGTATCCCCTCCAAGCTGAAACCAGGTGCCCAGGTTGTCATGGTGGCATATATCCAATACTTAAGAGACTGAGGTAGTAGGATTAGCATGAATTAGATACTAGCATGAACTACAAGTAGATTCAAGACTAGCCTGGGAGGGGGTGCTAGAGAGATGGCTCAGAGGTTAAGAGCATTGCCTGCTATTCCAAAGGTCCTGAGTTCAATTCCCAGCAACCACATGGTGGCTCACAGCCATCTGTAATGGGGTCTGGTGCCCTCTTCTGGACTACAGGCATATACACAGATAGAATATTGTATACATAATAAATAAATATTTTTAAAAAAGACTAGCCTGGGTTAAATAGCAAAACTCTATCTCAAAGAAAGTAAGACAAAACAAAAAAGGTATTCAAACAAAACCTTGTACACAAATATTAATGACAGCACTGTTTATAGCAAACCATGGTAGCAGTCTAGATATCCATGATTACATATAAGAAAAATATAGTATATTTACACAAGATATTACACCATAAAAAAGAATAAAGTACTTAAACATGGATGAACATTGTGTTACACGAGATAACCCAATAACAAAAAGACCACAAATTATTCCATTTATATGAATATGAAATTGGGAAATCTGAAAAGACTGAAAACAGATTGGAGGCTACCATGTAGGGGAGAAAGCTGGTGGGAGGAAGGAAAGAAGAATAGCTACTTAATGGGTTCGGTGTTCTTTGGGGTGATGTAATGTTTTGTATCTAGAGAAAAGTAGCAGTTGTATAGCATTATCACCTCCTAAATGTCAGGAATGGCAAGTTTCATGCTGTTTATACTATACTATGATAAAAAAAATAGAATGTCCTATTTTTGCAAAGATTTCCTAATTTTTCTTGTGAAGTTTGTTGAAGTTTGGCAAGATGATTCAAATCCTAAAGAACATGAGAAATGGAGGGCAAAACAGTAGCAGCTACCATTTGGATGTCTGAGTGGTAAGGCCTGGGCGTCTGGGTAGAGATCCTAGGGTGAAGACCCACCCCTCACTTACAGCAGCCACACAGGCCTACTGCAGGTCTCTGGGGCTGGGCCTCTGTTTCTACTCTGGGGTGGCTTGGTTGTGACACCTTTACATAAAGTCATGGAATGTTGTGGGATACTGAGCTTTTTAAAACAAGCATAGAGGGAAACCAACAGATACAAATTTGAGTTGCAGTGAAGCCAGGATGGATAATTTCAGCTTATGCAATAAAAAGGAAATAAACTTTTATGATCTGGAGGTGCTATAATAAGTTTAGTTAAAGGTGTGTGGAAAATTTCTAGCTACTGCTGTGCATAGTTTTCCTTCCTTCCTTCCTTCCTTCTTTCCTTCCTTCCTTCCTTCCTTCCTTCCTTCCTCCTTCCTTCCTTCCTTCCTTCCTTCCTTCCTTCCTTCCTTCCTTCCTTCCTTCCTGTTATGGTAGTATGCCACTTACTCCTCTTCATGCTGTGTTTTACTTTCAAATACTTTGAATTTCAGATAGTGAAAAGGATATTTTCATATTGCAGAAACTCAAAAAAATTTAAAATATATTTTATAAAAAGGAAGAAATACAAGATAATGTCCTTGAGGTTTTGGCATGTATGTGTGTCCATAATTGTTGTTTTTCCCATTATTATATGTTAATCTAGATCTTGAGTTTTATTGGAATCATTTTATGCTTATCACAGAGCATCAGCAATAGTATCACTGCTACTAGTAATTATTAATGGTATTTCATTTTATGTATGTCATTATTCCATTACCAGTGCAGAAAATGACCCAGGTCTCTCCTTGAAAACCGTTTCCCATGTTCAGTTGGTTTTCTGTCAAAGATGCTTAGTGACTCAGAGTTTCCAAAATTGTGTTAACTAATTTCAGTTTTCAAAACAGAGGTTAGTAAAATGTCTTAGTCCACTTTTCTGTCTCTATAACAAAATGCCTGGGACTTGGTAGTCTACAAAGAAGTATGTTTGGCTCAGACTTCAGGAGGATGAGAAGTCTGAGAATGTGATGCTGCTATGTTATTACTGTATCATGATATGACAGATGGGTTCATATCATGGCAGAGCAACTATGCTAGCTCAGGCTCTGTTCCTTCTTTAATGAAGCTACTAATAATGCCTTCTTGGTAGCCCATCCTCATGAGTTTATCTAACCCTAATTCCCTCTTCATATACTAGTAGCTTGAATTTGGAGATTTAAGTTTTCAACCCATGAATTTGCAAACAATAGAGTGGACTGCAAAGAGAAAAGACCGTACAAAGTCAGCTCGGGGCTGGGAATCATTGATAGAGTTCTTGCCTAGCATATGTAAGGAACTAGCTTTGATCACTAGCTCCACAAACATATAAAGTTCAGCTCAAATCTCATGTCCTTCAAGCAAGTTTTTTTTCTAAACCTCTCTTCTCTCCATCCTCTCTTCTGTCCGAGATGAAGAGTGCCTAGTGT
Organism: Alexandromys fortis; assembly: GCF_014885135.2. Taxonomy (NCBI): domain Eukaryota; kingdom Metazoa; phylum Chordata; class Mammalia; order Rodentia; family Cricetidae; genus Alexandromys; species Alexandromys fortis. The sequence continues at coordinate 3,644,028 of NW_026068001.1, forward strand.
AGTCCACAGAAGCATAGGCTTTGAGGCTGGATGGTTGGGTTCACATTTGAGCTTTTGGAAAATTGATTGAATTCCTTAATATTTTGGTACCTGCATATTCTCATCTGTAAAATGAGTACCAACCTTTTAGGTCAGGTGAGATAATCCATGCCAAAAGTATCTGTAACAGAGGATCTGGCATATAGCTAGTGTTCAGCAAATGGTAGGAGTTGTTATTACTATTACTTCATTCATTTGGTCTTGCTAGCTTGTGCTTTTGAGAGCTCATTTCATGCTTGGACAGTATAGAGTCAGAAAAATTCAGATGCAAGTGTGCCTTTCATAGGGTTTCCCACAAGGTTATCCCTTGCCAATATTGATTGGCCTGAATTACTGACACTGATAGATCCTTTGTGTTGAATTTGGCCTTCAATAAAAATACAAAAGCAAAGCAGGAAAGCTCAATAGCCTAAGCTGTATATAAAATGAAGTTCATTTGGATAGGGGCAAGATCATGGATCCAGAATAGGCGATTTCTGATTAGGATAACCTGGCATTCATTCATTCATTCATTCATTCATATATTATTATTCATTTTCCCCCAGCCCCTCCCATGACTGTATGTGTGTGTTTGATACAGGGTCTCTCTATGTAGCCCAGGTTAGCTTTGAACTCCTAGCAATTCTCCTGCCTCAGCCTCCCAAGCCTTCCAAATGCACCACCATACATAGCTTTCTGAGATCTCTAAATGATAGTGATAATGATCAGAAATAGTCAAAAGGACTAAAGACCATGACTAATCTGAAAGATCCAACTATAGTAGAACAAATAAAATCTCATTTTCCCTTGTTTATTTGGGATTCTTGAGAACTGAATTATTTCCAGTAAGTTAATTTTCTTGTGGAAGTTTATTCATGTAACCACCATGACATTTTTCATTTTAATGATTTTGATGTAGTTCTTCCTAATGTGGGCTTCACAATTTATAGCTTTCATATAGATGATATATTGAAAATAGTACAGACAGTGTTTCGGACTTTGCATCCTCATCATCATTAATATGTTGTTGTTTGGATTTTTAGCACTGCCAAATAATCTCAGTCCTGTTTGTCTTCTAAACACTCAGACAGCTGGACTCTTAAATGACTCTTTTAAGTTTTCTTCTCATTGCCAGAGTGTATCATTTTTTACTTTTGGCAACAGAAATGTGAACAACTGCTTTTCCTGTCCACAAAATATCCCTCTAGTTTATTGACTTACAAATCCCATGCCCTGGCAAAACAGAAACCTAAGTCAGTTACTATATTTTTAAGAAAGATGGAGACATTAAACCAAGTCATGCACTTAGTGACAGGTGTTCTAACCTTCCAAGTACTTAACAACTAACTTCCTCATTGCAGAGTATTCTCAGGGTGAAGACATATATTTTATTTTTATACTGTGATGCTTATTATTTTCCATCCTAGCTTTGGTGTCTTCTTACTGCTCTTAATTTAGGTATATGAATTCAGTTAAAGCAAACAATTGCTGGGTCTGGTAGCACAGGTCTGTAATCCTACCTAATTGAGAGCTAAGGCAGAAGAATCTCAAGTTCAAGGTATGCCTGGGCTATATACTTAATTCAAGGCTATGCTAGGTAAATTAATGAAATAAGAATAATGATAACAGTAACAAGAGAATTAGCATTATAGCTCAATGGTAAAGAGTTTGTCTCCCATATGAGAGACCTGGTTTCAATCCTTAGTGCTGGAAAAGGAAGAAAGAGATATTAAAATAACTAACAATAATCTTTCTTCCCTGAGACACAATGATAGTTTTATAAAATAGAATTTGAACTTGCTTAATAGAGAGAAAATATTCTTCTATGATATTTTGTGAGTGTTGTTCTGCTTTATTTTGCAGAGAAATCCTGATAAACATAACTAGGGGGAAGCTCATAGAACAGGAGCTCATAACCATTGCACGTCACTACCAAGTGCCTATAATCATGGATCCTGACATAACTTACTTAATTGCACAAGCCCATGAAAAGTTCAAGAAAAATATGTATGAGAATTTCGATGTATTCATTCATAACTGTGTGTATGAAGACAGACAAAAGTAAGCTTAATTTTACTGATTCTAATAAATCATTTAAATTTATGTGAACTTAAGTAGTAAAGGAATTTATTTATTTTCTGCAAATGAGAAAAAGAAAATTGACATGTTTCATCATACTGAACATTTTTAGCAAAACTTTCTTAAATCATAGGAGATGGGGAGGGATAGAAAAGATATCTATCTTAAAAAGAATAGGCTGCCCTCTTGAATTTTCATTTGTTTCTAGATGCTTTGACTAAAATACAGTAAATGAAGATGGTACAGAATTTAATAATGGGGTGTCATTTTTATTTTATTTTGGTACTAACTAGGATTATAAACTGTGGCTTTTGTAATACACAGGGCAAAAGACCTTGTAACTAAAATTTCTACAGATCTAGTAGGGGAGATATTTCATCTTAAAACTAATGAAAGTCTGTATGATCTACTTCTAAAACAAAGCCCATATATATTCAGTTTCATGAGGTCATTTTAAAAACCTTTTCCTTTTAAAAAGGATTTTTATTTTAATTTATATGTGTGTGTATGTTGTTTTTCTGGGCACATATGCATATCACTACAGTGTCTTTGGATATCAGAGGAGGGTGCTGAATCCCTTGGAGCTGGAGTTCTAAGTGACTGTGAATCACTGGCATGGGTACTGGAAATCTCTGAAAGAGGAGCAAGCACTTCTAACCACTGAGCCATCTCTCCAGCTCCAGATCATTTTTTATACACAGCTTGATATAGTGATCTTTATATATTTTGATTGTACATCTCAACATCTTTAATGCAAAGAAAGACCCCACTTTCCCTTTTGGGTTCTAATGTATGTACATGAAAGATTACTGTTCGGCTGAGAACACAGAAGAAATTTTTTTCTGTATAAAGTAACCTCTGGGCTTCCTGTAAAGAACATGACTTGATTCTGAGAAAATCAAAGTGAAGGCCCCAGTTGGGTTTGGGTCCAAGGAAAAGTCCATAAAAATACCCTCAAGTCATATTATAGTTGTGTTGGAGGCTCTAAATGCCTGTCAAATTAGGAGATGTTTTCAAATATCAAAACCATTTTGACCAGTGGTCAAGAATGCAGATCAATTACTTAGAGCAACACTCATGGCTACAGATTTAATATGCTGTACTATCACCAAGCAGGAATTGGAATCTGAATCTTGAAAGGCTTTTCTAAGGACACTCTGGTTACCCCCGAAGTGGAAAATATTGGTGATATGCAATATGATGACTGTTTTTCTTTACTTTCAATTCCAATGCCAGTTTTTCATACTTGCATTTTAGGATAGATCTCCTTTATATTTTCCTTTCTATAGCATGCAACTGTTGTTAACAGGACAAATAACACAAAAATCCCATTTACTTTCTTTAAATACAGAAAAGGTGTGTTACCCACCAAAGACATCAAAAGGATGTGCAAATCTTCCAGGTTACCTTTGAATGATGACCTTCTAGATAGCTTACTGTCCAGGTAAGTGGGAAGTGCCCTTTGAGGGAGTCTTCTCTTCATAGTTTTATTTGGGGGACTAGATTTATTTTGACTATTTATTTAAAACATGCTATAATTATTTATAAAAGTTATTTTTACATATATTATACCAAGCAAAAGTATTGCCTTTGCAAAATTCTTATTGGATCCATTTCTCTACTAAATAATTTTTACCAAAGAGTCCTTTGCGCTGAGAAGTACGTGGTTGAACATATGAAACAAGTAAAATATACTGATAAATTTCTGACAGATGATTCTGATGGCTGAAAATCTTTAGGATAGACCTGCACTTAAATCAAAGAAACTCAACAGCAGGAGAAATGAGAATCAGCGGGCAAGCTGTTTTTCTTCTGGTTGCTTTGTGTAGGGTCATTTAATCATGGTTCTGATTACTGTAATCAAAAGTGTACATGATATACCAAAAAGGTCTGCACTAATCCTTCTAGACCCTACTATCAGATAATAGGCCCAGAAAGTCCTTCCAGCTCCATCCTGTGCCAAACAGTCCCTGTGTTCTACTTACCAAGGAGCTTATTTAACAAGCATACAGTCGTGAGTTTATTAAATCTGTTCTCTAAGTATCATCTTTCTTTAAAATTCCTCTTTTGTCTGGCTGTCAGCAGTATAGGCAAACCTCCTGAGGGTACAGAGGTCCTAGGAAGTACCTCTGACTTACGGCATGAGCTTCAGCTTGCACGAGGAAGGCCTGTGTGCCCCAGTGACTGTCACTGGGGCAGTGGGTGCATATTTGTTTCATCTGGGTTTCCTTTCTTGTTCAGTTTGGGGGACTATCTTTGAGTATCATTGGTTTACTCTTGACTGTTCTGATCACATCATTGATAACTCACTTCCTTGTAAGTATTATGAAAAGAAAACTTTGTCATGATTTTCATTTATTTAATTAATTCAATTCTTTTAATTATAATAATACCTACTGTGAATTATTTTTCTTTTGGACATTAATGTTTATATGCACATGGGTTCCTGAGACAAAGGGAAACTTACAACTTTATTGGTTATGATATTTCCATAAAATTTACGTCAGGCTTTCACAACAGTAGTGCCCAGTGGCTAAAGATAAGCACTATGAAGACCTAGGGTTATAAGCATTTGTTTGTCTCCTCCTCTAGAGCCAGGTGAAAAACAGCGATGATGGCACCGTGAAAGGCACCATCTATACTGTCACCCATATTTTAGTCATTTACGCTTTCTATGCCTTAGTCTGAGTTCCCCTTCCTTGCCCTCTGACTTACATATCTTGATAATTCTGATGTTTTTTCTTTTGTGCCAGTATGATAAATGTTCCATGTACACTGTTCCATGTACTTTTTGATCACAACTTAGAGTGGAAAGAGCTATTACCTCTCCTATTTCTACATGAAATATTAAGGTTTAGAGAAAGATGGTATTTTGCTCAAGATCACAATATTCTAGAAGATCTGTAACCTTACCATTGAACCTTCCAGTTTTAACATCTTCTTTCTAATGGTTTTGAATTATTGTCTACTAATCAGCATACTAGGATGCCTTGACAATTCTGCAGCATTCTTCCACTGCCTGCCCCTACACGTTCAAGCTGCACAATCTTGCCAGTTTGGACACTCCACATTGTCTCTAACCATCTTTGAACTCACTTAAAGCTGTGCAATCTTATCCAAGGGAAAGCTCGACTTTCCCTTTCCTCTAAAAAAGGATAACCAATTTACTTCCTAGTATTTACATCCTCTGAGTTCTGAGGAGTCCCTGAGATAACATACGGAACGTATATGGCCCAACACCTGGTTCTCTTGGCTGAGAATTAAAAGCAAGGCTGAACCAGAGGTCACAGTTCATATAGTGAACCTCAAAACTAAACTGGAAGGAGCCTGTGTCTTTTATGGAGGGAGCCCTGTTTGTGACAGTTGGATGCTTTTCATACATTAAGCTGTCTTTTAGTCAGGAAGCTGCAGATCTTTATTAGATTATCTCTTGATGGGCTTGAGGATGAGTTCTTCTGGAAAGTTCAGTGATGTGGGAGCCTGGCCCTTGGAGGACTCAGAGTACTTACCCAATGCTAAGGCCACCAACCCATCATCCTCACATTCTCTTAGCAGACTATTTTGTCTTTGCCTTTATGATTTGACATTAAATTTAAAAAGACTATTCTGCAACTTGTTTTGGAATCTGTCTCAATCTCTGTATGTCTGCCTCCAAGCTTGGCTTAGCTTTGAGGGGGTCATGCCTCTCTGCTGCTGAGCAGCCCATGTTCAGTCTTGCTTTGCCTGTAATTGTGCAGTGACCCTTCTCCATACTCAGGGGAAACTTCAGACTAATCAGATTAGAAAATGGCTCATTCCCATTCCCCTCTCCATCCAATGTGCCCTACCATGATTTGGGTCACATGCTTGGTGTTTTGCGTCATCTCCGCAGATTCCTTTCAAAGACTGCCCTAATTCCTAATGGGCCCATCAGCCTGCAGCTTACATTTAGATTCTGCATTCTTATTGTTCCCCACAGACTGCACAAGGCTTTACAGAGCCTTGACAAGAGTCTCTGTCTGCACAGCCCTACTCATGGCACACTAAACCAGATCCCACTTTGACGTCTGCAGTCTCCCATGGGAGGAAGGCATGGAGCTTGTTGTTTTCATTCGATGCACACTGTGCCCAGGGTAGGAGGGAGATTTACCTGCCTTATGATGAGACTGAGTAGCTGTTGTGCTGTGTGAATTCAGATCACAAACTGAAAGGCACTATGGCTAAACAATAGGGTGCACCTTTCTACCTAGTGACAGTTATCCAGGCATTTTTCTTACCCCTCTGTTTGGTGGTAATATTTCTCTTCTGTTTCATTCCTTTTGTCCTTAGAACTCAGCCAGGTTTTTTTTTTCCTTATTAGTACAACCAAAACTTCAATGTAGACTTTACAACAGTCTTCTCAGGCAGTTGCTTCAGGCCCTGCAGTTTGCATTGTAAGAGCTGGTATGAATTCATCTTAGTCACCACCCGAGTTCGTTTCACTAATGGGTGGGTTTCAGCTGTGTGCAGTGGTGGCTAGTACCCGCTAATAACAGTGGTGATACTATGCTTTGTGAAGAGCATGGTAATAGCTGTATTTTACTTGATGATGGGCATTAGTCATTATTTCATAAGTGCAAGCTTTGAGATACGAGGAGAGTCCCTGAAAACAGGTTCTCAAGGCCAAGGTGAATTTCAGAGTTGCAACTCTACATGATAGCCTAAACCTTGCTTCCATCCAAGCTCCTAGAGATAGGACTCTGGCGCCTCATCTTTGAAGCCTTGGAAACTTGTTCTACGCTGCTTTGTCATATGTGTGTGGAACCCACAATACCTGCCTCTAAAATCTGACTCAGCTGTTCCCTGGCTATGTAGTCTTTGCTTATTCAACCCCTGTGAATCTGTGTTTAGATGAGCATGTTTCTTAGTATTTGGCTTCTTAAAGCTCAAAAGATGGAGGGAAATATGAGGTCATTCCATCTTGTGTTCCTTGTAGAACTAGAGAGTAAAAAGGTGGTCTTCTCTTATTCTGACCTTCTGAAACTAGATGGGGAATTCAAATTCAGTCTTATCCCAACAGCTCTGCCTCAAGCGAGTCTTTTATGGCTGGCTTTGGGTCCTATGGAATGCCTCAGAACTGGCCTCCCAAGAGAGCTGGTGCCTCATCCAGAAAGATCAGTTAAAATGGAAAAAGTTAACAGGGCTTTAAAATCATCTCATTACGCTTTGCCCAGCCCTGCCCCCACTTGGAGGCAGGCCTTAGCCTCATGCAGTTTTCCCCAGCAGTACCTAGCAGTTTGGCTGAAAGGCAAGCATTGAGCCATGTGGCTATTGTTTTGCAATGTTTTGTGTGCTTGTGAGGGTTTCATAGAGGAAGACTTGCTTTCTCTTTCTGTTTCTCCTACTGCTCTTTTCCCTCTGTGCCTGTCACTCCTTCATCCTCGTGGTGTTTACATGCATACCCAACTAGAGGCTTTCTGCAGGTTCAAATACAGGATGATTTGAGGTTGAAAAAACGTGAAAGAACCTCACACCATTTGAGTCGATCAATAGAGAACTGACTATCTGTGCAGGCCATATTTGGCAGCTGCTCCCTACTTCACCAGGCACCCCTCTGCTGGATACAGAATTTCAGTGTAGAGACCTGGCTACTTAGAAGTAACCAATTGCTTCCTGTCAGCCCCAATGATGATATCTGGTCAACTGCACCCCCACGGTTGTCCCGACCTTCTGTTTCCTTGTGTATCTGGTGTCACAGACTTCCACCAGGTGTTTCAGAGTAGATTTCCTGGATTCTGTGGTAATGAACACAAACTAAGTGCAACTATGAGTCAAATTGGGGCTTCACTGCCTTTTTCTCCTATCTGGACCATTTCCTAAGCACTGAGGTAGCTAGTGCAGCAGAGGAGGGCAGGTTCCTCTTCAAGGCAATACAGCCTCCACTAAGCCTTCTACCTCTGTGGAGGGTGGGAATAAAGCAGCACAGCATTATTCCCTGTGGCGAGGGGGTGGCTGGCTTCTGCACTTTTTGAGCTATTCATCATTCTTGGGAAGAGGAGCATGAACATCAGTCAGATTATCCCATTAGACTCACTTCTAAGAACTCCCACCTCGCAAGGCCCCAAGAGGCATGTTTGGGGCCATTATTATTTAGAGAGGAACCAGAGAGATTGCCTTCCCTCCCCCTTTCTTCACAAACATGTCTCTTAGTTTGTGTAGGGAAGGAATTGGTGGCTTGCCGGAACATCAAAGGGAAAGAAGAATTTATGGCGGCTTTAGGAAAACACTTTAGCACTGTGAGCTGGCACTTGAAAGTAAGGAGGCTGACTTTTTAACAAGCATAGAAACACTTAAAAGCCAGAATTAGCCTTGCCCTTTAGGGCAGTCACCCTGGAAGGCTGTGCACTGATTCCAACAATGTTGCCATAGAAAGTTCTTCTTTGGAATTGGCTTCAAAGCCCTTTCAAATGAGTTTCTTCCTGAGTGGCAAATCTTCATCCTTTGACTGTAGGATCAGAGTTTTAGCAAAAGCCAAATGTCCTTTGGTGAGGAGTGAAGTAGAAAGCTCAGGTAGAATCTGGACCATGTTTTGGATAGAAAGCCTGGTGTGTGACTGTAAAATGAAATCTATTTTCTATAAGGTTCAGAGGCTTTTCCAAAATACTTTCAAAAGATGTTTGAGTGTTGGCAAGTGGTTTCATTAGTTATCAGGCAGAGATGCCTCCATGATGAGTGTATAGAATCAATAACTTTCAGGGGCAACATTTTGGTTCTGACTGACCAGCTTGGCCTTACTCCCCTTACATTCAAACCTTTTTCCATTTTGGAATTTTTTGTTTCTTGTCTCTTTCTCCAACCTGCTCTGCTTTTAATGATGAAAGGGGCCTCATCTCTGGGTTTTCTCTTACATTCTTATACAACAAGCATGATAAATATTGAATGGAAGTATATGCTATATTAACAAATGATGGGATGAAAAAAAATCTCACCACATCAGTGGTCCAAGGAAGAAGCTATGTGTAGAAGTTAGGATCAGGGAAAAACACTTAAGAGACTAATGCCAAGTGAAGAGGGTCCCAACTGGGAGTGTTTCCTTTTTTTCTTCCAGGACTGTTACTCCTAAGTTTGTTACTGAGATAAGCCTGCTTTCGGGGTTCTACATCTGTTCTTAATCTCTTTAAATTTTTATTTGTATAAAACTGTTACATGCTTACAAAGTAACACATGCTCACAGACTAACACAACCATTAATGGTGTTCTTTTTTTAAAAAAAAAAAAAACAGCACTCTCTGTGTTGGTAGCCAAGTTCAACCCTTCTAAATGCTTCTGAAATTAATAGAGTAGCATTCATAAACCATTGTATTTCGATTTATTGAATTTGTCAATAGCACCTACTAACTTACTTTTTTGATGATGACTGAGAAGTTAGCATAATTGTCATTCTATTACTATTTTTATTTCTGGATGTTCTGAGGATCTTCTCTTTACCCCTGGTGTACTGGAAGTTTATGGTAGGTCTTAGTATATGTATGTTTATTACGTATACTATCTTTTGAGGTCTTCTAGCTTTGAGACACTTTCCTTTGTTACTGATAAATTTTCTACTAATACTTTCCTCCATTCCTGCTATGAAGCTTTTAAGTCTATCAAATTTGGACATTTCGGATCCTCAGTTTTCATGTTTTAATTGTGATTTTTTATTAAATCATTTCTTTCATTTTATATTCCAACCTTTCTATAGAATTGTCTTATTACTATCTTTTTTTGTTTTGTTTTGTTTTGTTTTGTTTTGTTTTTCGAGACAGGGTTTCTCTGTGGTTTTTGGAGCCTGTCCTGGAACTAGCTCTGTAGACCAGGCTGGTCTCGAACTCACAGAGATCCGCCTGCCTCTGCCTCCCGAGTGCTGGGATTAAAGGCGTGTGCCACCATCGCCCGGCTTTTTTTTTTTATTACTATCATTTTTAATTGCAAGAACATGTTTTTAAATCACATGTTCCTTTCTTGTAGTCTTTTGTTTTCTTTACAGAAAGGGAATATATTTGCTCATTTCACATCTTGATATCTGCTTTCTGAACAGTTTTTGTTTCTCTGTTTCTTTTCTTTTCTCTTGTCATGCTTTGACTTCTGTCCTTAATGTTGGATGTTTGGTGGGGACAAGGAATGCCTTGTTGGCAATGAGCTTCATTGCACAAATTATTCCTGTAGCTTCATCTTCAGTAGGGAACACCTAGAAATTAGAATCTGGACATTTCTTCAGAAACATTCTGAATATTGAAAGAACTATCTTGTTTTCTGCTATGGTAAAAAGGATGGATTTGGAGAAGGAAGGAGTGTTTAAATGAGGTCATTGATGTTCTAGAAGTAGGGAAAGGGGTAGGAAAGGAACGGATAATTTTTAAATTCAGGGTGTAATGTTCTCCATAATGCTCTACCTCCCTAGGACTGGTACTTCTTTAGCTTCTTTAGTTTCTCTGGAGCTAAATCTTTGTCCCTTAGTGAGTACCTAAAGAAAGATACTCAGAGCTTTAACCACTTGTGCCTTCAACTAATCCTTGGTTTCAGTATCACAGCTTATTTCTGCTTGATTGGTATATAGGGTGTTTATTCCCTGAGCCACTTGAGATTTGTGGGTCACTGAATATCTGGGCTCCCCTCCATGGTCACAAAGTGCTCAGCTTCCATTCCTCAGCTCTGCTAAGAGTGATATTAATCCAGGATCTGCTTTTCATCTTGCCCCACATTTCAAAATCCCTTTTTTGTTGTCTTCTCCTCCAGTTCCCAGCTGTCTTTGTCATTGTTGTATATATTCCATTTGTATTCCTGTATTTATTTCCTTATAGATAAAAGGGGCCACTTAGTATAAAACGAGGAGAAAAAAATGTGTTGATCCATCCTTATTCATTTACTACTTCCTAGGAACAAAATATTCTTTTCAGTAGTTTCAACCCGTCATCTCTTTAAATTGAAAGGTTTTTTGTTCTTTTCTCCTTAAACCCTTTGGGATATTCCCACATACACCAAAGTCATCTGAGAACAACTAGAATGGAAATCTTGGAGTATTTTACTACATTAGCTAACTCTGTCTTCAAGCCTGACTTTGGGACTTGGGAAAGATAAAGCTTTTCATTTCTTTACAGTTTTTTTCATACATATCTGAGATGTGTACACTTTTATTTATTAACATTTTCATCCTTCTTATCATTTGATCAGAGATACTTTTCATAAATTTCCTTCTAAATAGGCAAATAATTAGATGTATTAAATTTTACATTCAAGGTTGACACGGAAGGAGGGGTGAAGTTAGGAGACAACCAGGAAGCATGAGCAAATATCAAAATTAATTATGATAAAATCGAATAGGTCTTTCCATAGTAACTTCTAGAAATTTTTCTGACTGTCAGTGTAAATCCAGGGTAAATACAAATCCAGGCAAAGAACTTTAGCTAAGATGCGCTTTGGAAAGATCTTCCTAAGAAAGCAGTTACTTGAACAGAAAGTACAACTGCCTTGCATTTCTGGGAGTCATCTTGGCATGATCAGGGAAGCAGAAGGCCACAGACCTGAAATACCAGACAGAGGGAGTTTTAAGGTGACATTTGTGATCAGAGATGTCAGCAGGAGTCAAATTAAGTTGGTTCTTGTATACCCGGCTAAGGATCTTAGATTGCATTCTGAGTCCAATGGGAATCCACTGGAGGATTCCAAGCAAGGAGTGGCTCTGTATTTTCTAATGAGCTCTCCAGTGGAGGGTGAACTACTGAAACCTAAGAGCAGCAGGAGGAAGAGGCTCAGGATGGGAAACTGTTGCTATAGTCCCTGTGAGTGGTGAAGGTGGTTTAGATTAGAGAGTAGTGAACAAAATGGAGGGGTTAGGTAGATCTGTAATATGCTGTGGTAGTTTTAACTCACAGGACTGCTAAGTAGATTGTGTGTGAGGAGTGAAATTGGAAGTTACCCTAGAGCTATTTAGTAAGGATATTGACTGGTTCTCAAATTAGTGAACTACTATGACTCCAAACTCTAGAACTGAATAAGTGTCCTCTGGAATTCATGTTATAGAAATTTCTTGGCAATTATGTTCTAAGAACAAATAGAAACAATTATTCTTTGGTGATTTCATCCAGTTTTCTTCCAGTCTTGTGCTTTTAAAATATCATCTATATAGCAGATGACTCCCATATCTTCAATTTTCAAAGGGGCCTCCTCCTCTGTCTTCAGACCTATTGCCTCTGTTTCTCATGTCTCATTAAAAAGTAGTGTATCTAGTCTGAGACATGACTCAGCAGTTAAGAGGACCTGAGTTGGTTTACCAGTATTCATGTTGGGGAGCTCACAACTGCTTTTATCTCTAGTTCCAGAGAATATGATGCACTCTTTGGGCCTCCATGGGTATACATACATGTATTACATCCTCACACAAGCAGACACATATACATGTGTACATAAATAAATGTAGTTTTAAAAATAATCTTCTCTAAAAGTAGCATAATGCCTCCCTCCTGAAGCCCAGTCTAGCCAGTTGCTCAATTAGAAGACTTCAAATAATTTTCAAACTGACCTCCCTGTTGACAGAGGTTTCTGTCCTGCCCAGTCCTGCAGTCATTCAGTTCCAACGAAATACACAGTGGTCTACATTAATCATAAACTGGGTGGCCTATTTGCTCAGGCTTGTTATTAACTTTTACATCCTACATTAACGCATAATTCTTGTCTGTGTCAGCCACATGGCTTGGTACCTTTTATCAGTGAGGCATTCTCATCTTGCTTCCACTGCTTCTGGGTTACAACTGGAGACTGAGTCTTTCCTCTTCCCAGAATTCTCCTGTTCTCATCACTCTGTCACCACTTCTTGCCTGGTCACCCCACCTATACTTCCTGCCTGGCTACTGGCCTACTAGCATTTTATTAAAGCAATACAACTGATAAGTCTTTACAGGATACATGATCATTTTTCCGCAGCACCTCCCCACTACCATTGTGCATGTGTGTATTTGGTATTTGTGTGTATACTCCAAATATACATATTGTGTGTGTGTGTGTGTGTGTGTGTGTGTGTGTGTGTGTGTGTGTGTGTATGGTCTTTCAGGAAGCCTACATTCAAAGTGCATTCAGAATTGACAATTCCTCACTGTTACTACCTTTGTCTCAACCACCATCATTCCTATCTGAACTACTTGAAAAGGATTGCAAACTACTTCTGCCACTTCTATCATGCTCCAGTATTTAACCCATATCAGTAGATTGTTAGAATAAGCTTTAAATATATGTTAGAACCTGTTTTAGTCTTGTTAGGTTGCTATAAGAATATGTCATAGATTAAAACTACTTTTTACAATCTGGTGGTTGAGAAATTGAAAAAAAATAAAAGGAAACTGCCAACACATTGAATGTCTAGTTGACAGCCCCTATTTGTTTTTTGAATGGCTCCTTTTTGCTGTGCGCATACATGGCAGGAACAAGGAAGTTCTTTGGGGTCTCTTCCCTTCTATCGTATTTTCTCATTTATTTTCTGGTAGTTTTAGATAAAGTTCTACTATGTAGTTCAAGATGACCTCAAACTCCAAACTTTATTACTGTTATTTACCTTCCAAGTACTGAAATTACAGACATGCTACTGTGACGTGCTGTAATGAATTTATTTCAGGAAGGCTTTGCCCTTTGGTCTATTTACATCTCTCTTCCTAATATCATCACCTTGGTGCTTAAGTTTCAGTGTATGAATTTGAAATGAACCTGTTCATTCAGAATGTTGCAGGTTCTATAAGTAAATTTTCTGTAGAATATAATCCAATAGCTCCTAAATTCCCTTAGAATGAAAGTCAAAGATTGTGTATGAGCTCCTTCTCTGACATCAGGTCCCACTCAGAATATTAAGAAATGTTTTCTTTAAGACTCTCTGCTAATGGAATGCTTCTCATCAAAGATCTTTAGTTGAGTTTTAGTTGTTCCCCAGAAACATATACAAATAAAAGGCATAATGGTCCCGCAATCGACTATAAATATTCTCATAAACAAAGGATGGCTTTTAAAAGAGTTGAAATGATGAGTGAGCCAAAATTCAAAGGGTAAACAGTGGTAGGGGGCAACATGTTGGACTTGTGTCCCAGAATTCTTGGCCAAAGGAAATGTACACAAAAGAATTACAGAATTCCATTTCCTGTGCTCTGATGACTCTGTTTATTCCACTCTGTTTAGATGGATGAAACCTATATCACTTCAGCTTGTAACATTTTGGGTGCTGTGAATTTTTATGAATTTGTAAATGCTAGCTATTGTTTTATTAGCACTTTGGAAAGAATAGAGGAATATCTTTTAACTAATTGTGCACATGTATTTTAAGAGTAGAATCCTGGAGCAGGGTGCTTGGAATGATACCTTTTTGATGACTTTATCATTTCCCTAAATATTGGTATAAAGAGATCAATAAATAATTTGCCTGAAAATTTGTTAGCATGTGGCCCAATTCAGGAAAATGGCTTAAGGTATTACATCAAGAAGTACTTAGACCAGGTGGTGGTCGTGTACGCCTTGAATCCCAGCAGTTGGGGTGCAGAGGCAGGTGGATCTCTGTGAGTTCAAGGCCAGCGTGGTCTACAGAACAAGTTTCAGGACAACCAGGGCTATTAGACAGAGAAATCGTGTATCAAAAAAAAGTAGTTAGTTACTATTTGGGTCATTACAACAATTATGTTGAAATTATCATATCTTAGTGATCAAAATTCTGTTATGTAAAGTTGAGAATGAATTTAAACCAATATCCATAATTTAAGATTCAATAGATTTTTCCTAACTTTTATGGTATAGGATAATAATTTGTTATTCTTTGTTCCAAGTAAAAATGACTTGGTTTTTATTATAAATTTAAATAAGTTCAGATGATACAGATTAGTCATAATAAGGCCAAATAATCATTTGACTTTCTAGAGAAAGTTTTCTTATTATATAAGTATATTGTTGCCATTTTCTATTGTTTTATATAAATATAAGCCTAAAGCCAAATCAGGACTGTACATATGGGACTAGAGAGATGGCTAAGCGATTAGAAGTATGCATGTAGCATTCTTGTTACTGAGTTTGCTTCTCAACACACACACACACATCAGGCAGGTCACAGCTGCCTGTGACTTCAGCTCTAGGGGAGCTGACACCCTCTTTTGAGTTTTATGGATATGGCACTCAAATGCACATACCCATACACAGACTTAAACACACACACATAATTATAAATAATAAAAACAAAATAAAAATCTTTTTTAAAAAATTGTACATACTGTGTTATAACCTTCTTTACAGTCTATGTCAAGAACATATTTCTATCACTTCTAATATGGATCTAAATAACCTCTTTTAATATCCACTTAATAAGTGACAATGATGCCTTTTACTTTTCTTAAAAATATACTAGTAGATAAAAATCAGTCCAGGTTTATCTTAATGATGTGGGATTCTCTTCTATATGCTGTGAATATGTTTTTATTACCATTGGTTATTAAAGAAGCTGCTTTGTTCTGTGGCAGGGCAGAGTAGAGCTAGACAGGAAAACTAAACCCCATGAAGGGAGAAAGAAAGCAGAGTTAGGCAGATACCATGTAGCTAGCTGCCAAAGGAGACAGATACAGAAACCTTACTGGTAGGCATCAGCCTCATGGTGATATACAGATTAATAGAAATGGTTTAATTTAAGATATAAGAGCTAGCTAGGAATACGCCTAAGCTGTTGGCCAAACAGTGTTGTAATTAATATAGCTTGTGTGTGATTATTCAGATCTGGGTGGCCAGGAAACAAACGAGCAGTCTTCAGTTACATCTTAAACATTTAAATGACATTTAATTTAGGAACTACAAGGGCACCTTATTTTATTGATATGTTGTTGAAATAGGAGCGGTGGGGCTGCGTCCCCAACACCCCGGCCGCTTGGCTAGCTCATGCCCGAAATAACAACACACAAACTGTACTCATTTAAGAACTGCTTGGCCCGGCTAGTTCCAGATTCTTATTGGCTAGCTCTTACATATTGTTCTAACCCATTTCTAATAATGTGTGTAAGCACCCCAAGGTGTGCTTACCGGGAAGATTCTAGCCTACTCGGAGGAGCTTCATTGCGTGCATCTGCCCGGGAGAGCTGAGCATGGTGTCTCTCTGGAAGCAGAGCAGAGTCTGACCTCCCTTCCTCTTCCGCCCAGAATTCTATTCTGTTTCCTCCTCCCATCTATCTTTTAACCTATCAGGGCCAAGGAGTTCCTTTATTGCTTAACCAATGAAATCAACAGATTGATATATGACACTCCCACATCAATATGTATCAAACACTAAAATACAAAGACCTTCAAATATTCTGAATTAAAGGTGGTAGTGGTCTTAGCTACCAAAAAAAACTTTGGTAGCTACATCAAAAATTTATTGAACTTCTACCAACCCCCTGGAAAATTAGATAGCTGAGATTTCCTGCTTTCAAAGAATTTCTATTCTGAGAGGGTCCAAAGTAGAACTAGTAAGAAATGAAGATAGCATCAGCTTCTGAAGCATACAGGATAATAAGTTTTAAGGTACTATGTAAACTGGAATTGTGGTTCTGAATTCTTTAAATGTAGTCAAATTATATGCTTTCAGGTTTGAAGACAAAGAACAACAAATCGATTACGGGATATTTTTCTCTGTCCTGAACTGGAGAATGAATCCAACACCTGAAATACAATCCCCACCATACCTTAAAGAGGTAAATTTTATGCTTGCTTTAGAAATCAGTTTTGTATACCTCCCTTATATTTCTAAAATCTTGTGTCTTTAATTTCCAGTGGAATGTAGCAACATCATTGTTTTTGGAAAAAGTATAATCTAGGAATTTCTGTTGAAGGCTACCTCACTTTCCATGCTGAGCAAACATCTGCCCTAGAAGAACAGGACATTTCTTTTGTAGTTGAATAGTATTTAGCCTCAGTTGTATCCAGTTTTATAGAAAACGGGATGATAGGTTATAGTTAAAAATGGATATAAACACCCCTATCAAGGGATTCTGGTAATACCATCATAATCTATAATAGCAAATCTCAGATGGTATCTATGTCAAGAACCCTCAGTATAGTGTATGGAGATTTAAATTTTATGGTGGAGCCATTTTGAAAAGAAAAATTCAATAGAAAAATGCTTGGTTTGGAAAAACAAAGTTCACGTGATCAGATGGGGCCTCAGCATTGTGGAATCATCTGATCTCTCTAAGATCTCTTCAGCTATCTTTAAGGAGTATTTTAACATGCTCCAGAAATTTATCTTCTTAGGAAAGTTCCTTGATAAAGCAAATGTCAGTGGTTGATAATTCCAGAAAAGAAGTATTTATTCTGTCTCTGCTGGCCAACTCATTCTGGCCCAAGCTTGCCTAGTGCCTCTGGCAGTAGGCCTCTCAAGCACACAGCTTCTCTGAAGTGTCAGTGGAAACCTTAGACCTTCCAGTTGGTTGAAAGACAGTATTGGCCATAATAGTCTACAGAGGTGGGGTTTAAATCTGGCTCCTTCACTTATCTGATTGATATTAGGTAAATTAAGTCCAAAACCTCATTCACTCATAGCCCATAACCTTCAGATAAATAAGGCTAAGGATCCACTCTCAGCATGCCCTCTGCTTTGTGCATTCAAAGATAACTACCCCCCTGAAGGAGCCCATTTCTAATGTGGAATCAATGCCTCCATGATTTGGGGTCTGACTTAATACAACCTGCATAGGATGGTGTGAAATGAAAATAGTTTCTTCTCAATCAGGATGAGGAAGAAGGTCTCATTTGACATATCAGCGATGAAAAAGTTAGTAAGGGAGGAAAGTAACATGATACGGTGGCACAGCAAAGACATTACTAACAGAGCTCTGGGACCTGAGGCAGCCTGGCACTGGAGACTGCTGTGGATGGAGTGAGGCCTATAGGAAAGAGTGGAGAAGGATGAGGTTGGAGATGCCTGCAAGGGTGGGAGAGGCTTTCACTATTCAGATTAGGCTGACCTCAGAACTCATAGCCAGCCTCTGCCTCCTGAGTGCTAGGATTAAAGGCATACACTACCATGCCTGGCAAATCAGTGTTCTTCTCTCTCTCTTTTGACAACTTTTTCAAAGTAATTTCTAATACTTGTGGTAAAATTTAACAAGTGAAACACAGAGTTAATACTTGTTCTCATTATGTTAAAAATACCTAGTAAATACTTGCTAATTGTCTAACACCAAACAATAGCCTAGTAGAAAATGATATTTTGGGGATATGCTATGATATAAAACATTGAGCGACATCTAATTGAATCATATGCAAACCCATCACTAAAGTTCACAAAGAACACTTTAAAAAAAAAACCCACCTTCATTTTGCCTGTAATTTTGGAACCCACAGCTCAGATAAGATGGCAGCTCAGCCAAAGGGAAATAGTTGTAGAACACTGACTATAAGAAGACACAAATGAATAGGAATATTAGTGAATCTAACTTCATACACGATTTTTTCTTGTGTTTTCAGGATGCTATTGATTAGCTCAAGAAGTATTTAGAAAATCCTCTTTTCAAAATGAACTTCCATTTGATTTGCTAAAATTTAATTCTTTTATGGTTTTGCACCTAATGTGATTATTTCTAAGGCTGTGTAGCACATAGTAGAAGACATAAAATAAAAAAAATAAAAGGAGGAAGAAAAAAGGGAGAAAGGAAAGAAAAAAGTTTATTCTATGTGTGGTATTGGATTTCTATATATTTCCAGATATGTCCCATAGAAATACTCTTTTCTGAAAAGGAAAAGGAAAAGAAACAGATCCTTTTCTAAGTAACTACAGGGGAATAACATGATGAAATACTAACATGAGTCTATCAGCCTTACATTTGGGGAAAATAAAAATAACCCCATTGCAGTGAAGCATGGAGTTTAATAGGCTCCCAATCCTTTTCCCTCATGCATCCGGTGGCCAGTGCTACAGTAGAAATTTTTAAGCTAGAAGAAGACATAATCCAATTAAATTTCCTTTTAAAAATGTCAAAGCAAATACATCCAGGGTCTATTAGTTCACATATAACTTTGCTATTCCTACTGGGCAGCTGTTGTTTACTGGGTTTTCATCTATTGCCATTTTCACCTCTTATTTCAGGATGCTTGGTATGTGTACACACCACACACACACACACACACACACACACACACACACACTCATATACACACAGAATAGCAGCTATAGTCTTCCCCATTGGTGAATAAGTAATTTACTGCTAACTTCTTTGACATCCTAAGTGCTCTAGTGACAGCCAACTTGGAATATGTTATAGCAGAAAATGCTCTGTGGCACATACTATTGAATGTTCCAGATTACATTAAGTTTCACTGTGAGATTTGAACGTTGTCTCTCATTTTAGCTGTAAATCACCTTGGGAACTGGACTCGTCCACCATTTTGCTGGTAGTTGCTTTGTTCCAAGATGTGTCAGAGACTCTCACATGTTCTTAACTCTGATAAATGTAAAACTGCTTTTTGCATTTAGAAGCAGTGGTAGAGACGAGGATTTGGTTGTTAAGTAGTTGGGGGGGAGGAAATTAAATCCCCAGAAGGGATTAGAAAGAGTGACAAAGGAAGAGAGGGAGTTACTAAAGAGTGTGTTATTAACCCAGTTACATATGCAGATGGCCATGGCTTAATGCTGCTGGGAAACGCTAGGATCTAACAGGAACATATACCTCAGAATTAATTAGCCTGTGCAAGGAAGCTATGGTATTACTCCGTTAGTTTCCTTTAGACAGTCGTTACACGTGGGCTACTCTTGAACGTAGAGGAAAGGAATAATTCCCTAGCACTTATGTGTGCCACAGGGTCAGCCAAAGTAAGCCTCAGAGGCCAACAAGAAGCTCTGGTCAATGGAAAAGAGATGCTGGCAGTTGGAAATCAGGCTGCTGTGAGCCAGACTGGAAAGGGTAATAGGCTAGGGAGGGACAGTGGCAGAGCCTGTCACACATACTTAGGATTCCAAAAATGTACTGTCAGGGACCTGTCTTACAGAGACACAAGCAGACATGTCTTGTCCTCATCTGGAATGGGAGGCATCACTATCTGTGGATGAGCTGTCTTTTTGTCATAGGATTGCCACTTGCATAAAGTTGTTCCCCTGTTCAGTTCACTTGCATGGGCTGGGAGTGTAGCTCCAGGGTAGAGCACTTGCCTAAGGTGTACAAGGCCGGTGTTCCATCCTCTGCAAGAAATAAACTACATCAAAAGCTTACTACTGTGAAGACCATGTGCTCTGTCGTTTGTACTGAGTAATTTAGTAGGAATAAAAAGTCAATAGTTTAACTCAACACCCACATTTTTATAAACCTTCTATGATGTTGGAATGCTTGCAATTTTATCAGAAAGAACAATAGGTCAGTGCTAGTTTGGGGTTTTCTTAGATACCCCCAAAGTTTCTTAAAAAGGAAACAAAAGGACCAGCTATGTGTCTGAGTATAGACAAAATTAAAAAGGAGGTACCTGTCCTTCTGTCGCATCGACACCCCCAGTCACACTGCCTGGGTGTTTAAAAATCTTCCTGCGTCTAAGTCTCTCTTTCAATCCCAAATGTGGTCCCTTAGTCTATTTTCAGCTAATACTTGAGAAAATCCCCCTAAAATTGATGGATGGCAGTGGATGAACCCTAGTCCATTAGGCACTGTGTGTGTCTCTGTGGTATTTATCAGAAGCCACTACAGCTAGCAACCTAGGGATTGGGAATAAAGGAGAAAAAGAAATGATGGTGGCAAATGGTATTGAATGGAAACAAAGAGCACAGCATGCCAGGAAAAGTCAAAAAGCTCTGCAGGAGTCCTAGGGTTCAAAGGGGTCAAGATGGAAAGAAATGAACTGCTGTTATCTTTTTGCCTCAAATTACCCTTCTTTTTAATTCTGGCTATTTTGCTTGACAGCCTGTTACTAATAAATTTGGTTCTCATATCTAAAGTTTTGAGTTATTATTCAAGTATAAATTCTTACCATTTTATCTTTTATTGGTAGCATTTAAATCATAATTTCATGCTAAAAACAATATAAACAACAGCTACTTTTTGTGCCTAATAAAAATGAGGGAGGGGTCTAGAGAGATGACTTAGTAGTTAAAAATCACTGGTTGTTCTTCTAGATGACCAGGGTTCAATTGCCAGCAATTTCCTTGTGGCAGTTCACAACTGTCTGTAACTTCAGTTCCAGGGGATCTGGCACCATCACATAGACATACATGCAGACAAAACACCAATGCATATAGAATACAGATAAATAAATTTTTAAAAAATGAGGGAAGATCATTAATACTGACCTGTTTCATGAGTGTTCCTATAGTAAGTCATCATAATTATGTGAGTGGCATACTATGTTTTATTTCTTTGTGTATTTAATTTTTATTGAAAAATATCCCATGAGGGAATAATGATTTTGAATATGTATGATTTTTTGAACCATTTCTCTGTGCTCAGATTAAATGCTAAAATGCTACCTAAAAACAGGCATTGGTTTGAATTTTATGAAACTTTTGAGGATGTATTGAATATTGGAGTTGAATGACATACTGAGCTCATCTTTCATTGATTAAAATACCATGTTTACTATATCCAGATTGAGTTCCTAATTTTTACAATGAGGCATGGCATGTCACTAAGGTCCATGTCATATGAACTGTACAGAAGATCCTTTGGAATCAGTGTTACTATCATCTCTCTGAAGCACCATTTACTGCCAGTTGGTGATTTGGTCTCTACCTCATAGGTGACAATTTTTAGACAAAAGTATCCTTCAGGAGCCACATTATTAGGGGCTGGAGAGGTATCTCGGCAGTTAAATGCATGTACTGTTCTACCAGGAGACCTGAGTTGATTGACAGCACCCATGGCAGTCAGCTGACACCTCTCCAGAACTACAGCTCCAGGAGATCTGGTGCCCTCTGGCCTCCTAAGGCACCTGCACTCACATTCACCTAGCCCCACCCCCATACTTCGTTAAAATGAAGTTGTTGTGTGTTTTAAGAACTATATTGTTTTCCACTTAGCTTTTCTTAGTGAAAATGGCAGGACCAAATGTCATTATGTAGGATGAGAACCAGCTGCTTGTGAATAGGCCCACTCTATTGCATGGGTTTGGAAGGTAGCACGGTACATACATACTTGTAGAGCTTCATTGCTGGGGAGACAGTTCAGGAGTTCAGGCTCCTCCCCTGCTGACTGGTGATTTGGTTGCAAAGGGTTACTTAATCCTATGCCTCAGTTTCCTTTTCTGTGAACATGTATCACAGTAACATGTTTTCTTAGGGATTTTTCTCTGATAATTGGGTAATGTAATGCATATAAAATACTTAATAGTTATATCATATAGTAAATAGCTAATATATTTCTTGTTACTTCTGTTACATTAGGCATTTATAAGACACAACCCTGCAAAAATCTGCAAGCAGTTCACGTTCATAACTCATCTTTCAGATTCAGATTTGTGTCCTAGTTAAAGATGCAAGCACGTGGTGTTCTGATTTTGTTAGTGTTATTGGTTGGTATAGCTTGATAAATCATCCACGTTCCAGTGACGCTGGAAATTTTGCACAGTTCTGAACTCTAGCTCTTGCTACATGGAACTATTTTTGCAGGATTTACTAGGACCTCTCTTTTTGTTGCGCATTTTAATTAGGTCTTTGAGAATTTTGTACAATGTATTTTAATCGTGTTCACCCTTTCCTCAACTCCTCCAAGATCTACCTCACTTCCTTTTTAAATCACCAAATCAAATTTATATTGCCCATATACTCTTAGATGTGTGGCCTTGCCTGGAGCAGTCCACCTACCAGGAGCCACACCCGTAAGGAAAACAGACTCTCTTGCTGCCAATAGTTATCAGTAGTCAATAGATCCTCAGCCAGGAGTAAGACTTGGTGCCCACCGCCCCTCTCCACGCTGGGAGTCTGTCTGGCTTGAGCTTGCAGGTCTTGGGCATGCTGTCACAACTACTGTGCATTCACATATACAGCTGCCCCGCTGTGTCCAAAAAACACCATTTTCTTGTAGTCATCCACTGCCTCTGATTCTTATTGGCTTTCCATCCCCTCTTCTTCAATGATCTCTGAGCAATAAGAGAGGCGGATATGCTATGGATGTCCTATTTCTGGCGGAGCATAGACTCTACCTTGGTATCCCATGAGCATACAAAATAAAGTTCAAGTTTGTACTATTTTTTCTCTCTCTAATCCATATTTCTTCACTTAAAATAAGTAAAAACTCCCTTCTATCCTGCTTTACTTATTTTGCTTATTGACATTATATGGGGTTGCCTATTATTAATCCCCAAATGATATCTATCCAGAATGTTGGAATATGACCTGATTTGGAAATAGGGTGCTTGCATTAGTTAAAATGACGCAATAGTAGGTCAGGGTAGACTCCATACCTAGTGATTGCAATCCTTATGAGATGTTTATGTGAAGACACAGAGACACACAAAGAACACAATGCAAAGGCAGAGGCTAGAACAACAGTGGCATTTCTTGAAGCTGAAGCAGTCTGATGATTGCATGAGCCAGTGCTGCTGACAGTTTGATTATGGACTCTTGGATTCCTAAACTGGGTGTGAATCCATTCCTCTTGCTTAATGCCTCCTGGGCTGTGATAGTTTGAGACTGTCAGATATTAAATTTAGAATTCTTAAAACTGCTCTGCCTGCATGTGTTTGTTAGGGCTGACCTAACAAAGTACACAAAGAACCACAAACTTGGTAGTTCCACACAGTAGAATATATAATCCCATAATCATGGAGGCTAACAGTATAAAACAAGGTGCCAGCAAGGCTTTGGGGCCCTCGGATGCCTTTGCCATGCTCCTTCCACTGGTCCTCCCAGATCCTGGCTGTTTGCCATTCATTTTCAGTGTTTCTTGGTTTACAATTATGTAACACTAGACTTTGCTTTTGTCATAATATGCCATCCTCTCCAACAGGTCAGCTTTCCCGTAACCATCCTTATATAAGGATGCCAGTCATACTGGATTTGGGGCTAACCCTATGCCAATATGACTTCATCATCTTTGGCTTATCTATTTACATCTGTAGTCACTTTCTGAGGTGAAGAGGGTTAAAATGTCAGTGTTTTTTTCTGGGGGCATATAGTTCAACCCTAACATTGCTCTCTTTATTTTCCTACCATTTCAAATTTCAAGTCTTGCACTTTTAGGTGTTCTGCTCAGAATCTTTCTGAGATGGCTCCTGATTTGAAGCCCAGCTACAGCCCCCTTGATTCTGCCATAGTCATCTCTCCCCAGGATTACTGTTGTCACCATAGAACTGCTTTGCATATTTAACACTTCATTTTCCCAACATGCAGCAAGTTATCTAACCAATTTCCAACCACAATACTATTGTTCTTCTGGCCAACACTGACCAGTGGCTTCCTCTCAAGTATGAAACAGTATGGAAGGCTTAAATTTGACCCCAGATTCTCTTTCCAATCACCTTTTACCACTTTGTACTGTGCCTTAGGCCAAACTGGACTACTCACTTTTTCTTTCAAAGAGGTTTTGAAGTCTCTGGGCTTTTGCTTATACTTTTGACTATGGATAGAACACCCTTTGGTGCTTCAACCCCTGATGAATTGCTGTTGTCATCCTCAGCTGTATCTGCACTGAACCAGTATACTTCCAGAACACCATCACATAAAATCACCTAGCCGTTCCTGTGATACTTTGTGATTCAGATATTAATGGAATGCTGATGAAGGGTTAGAACCTTTTCTATAGCCATGAATGTAAGTTAGTATTTATCTAGCATGCTCAAGGCTCAAAGGTGAAACCCAGCATTGAAAAAAAAAAGGAAAAGTAAAATGAAGAAATAGAGCATTGAATATAAAACAACCTTGTGATAGGACCAGTTGTGGACTTTCTTCCTGGCTGGAACTAACATTAATTGACCAGTATAGCTTATACAAAAAGTTTGTGTGTGTGTAAATAAATATGTGTGTATGTACACAGACAAACTTAGTATCACTTAAGAATGAGCGATGTTCTGAGAGGTATGTTATTAGTGATTACATTGTTGTAAATACCTAGAGTAGGCCTTACATGAACTGTGATGTTGCAATATAGCACATACTAGATCATATGGTACATTTATATTTGAATACATATGGTATAGTATGTTGTTCTAGGGCTACAATGAATACAACATCACAAGATCAAACATAAGAGAAAGTTATGTATAAACAAGATGTATAAACACAGGTTTATGGGGCTGCTGCTGGCCTGACAATCTGAGTTTAATCCTCGGAACCCATATAATGGAAGGAGAAAAACAATTTTCCCAAGTTGTATTCTGACCTCCACAAGCTTTCCAGGCCATGGATGTACGTGTGCATCTGTATGCACACACACACACTCACAAATAAATTCAAATGTTTTAAAAGCGAATTATAATCGTGTAGAACTTTTATCTGACAAGCAGAGGGGTTGATTTGCTTACTATACACGTATGAATTGTTATGCCTAGATCCGCAAAATTCCCTAAAATCCAACAAGGAGACTAAGTCCCAAATGTAAAAGCAAAGAGCCTTTATTTGATATAAGTTTGCAAACTCGGTCTCTCCATATGTCCAACGTATGGGAATAACTGAAGAGCCCAGACCTCAGTTCGAGTTGGGTTTTTGTAGTAGTAAAGGTGGGGGTGAAGAGTTTCTAAGCTTCAGGGCCTCTGATTGGCTGACGTTTGTCTAGGGGTGTTCTGGTGAGTGTGTGCTGGCAGGTGATTTTATCTACAAGGGTTGGAATGTTAGGCATTTCCTTTGGATGGTCTGTTCTTGGGTGGTGCTTAGGTAATCTCAGTTTGTGGTACTTACTGTAACCAGGTATTGCTTCAGGGTAAACTACTGAGACTCAGGCCTCGATTAAAGCTACCATGGCTGAGTCCTACACTGGCAGGTAATAATGGTTGGAAGTAAAGAACTGTCTTTGGATGGTCTGGTTCTATTTAGCTTATCATGGCTGGTTCCTACATGAGCTATGTCTTGTGCTACAATAGCACTAGGCCATAAGAATGAACCAGCTCCATTATCATCCTCCGGGGTGTGGCTGGTGTTTGTTTTGTTTTCTTGGGTTTTTATTTGAGGAAAGTGGGGGGTTTAGAGGGTTTTTGTTGTTGCCATTTATATTTCACTATAGATATAGATAGTGCAGGCTAATCTGAAACTCACTCTGTAGCACTAACTGACCTCAAACTCACAATCTATCTGCCTAAGCCTCCTAGGCACCGAGGTTAGAAGTATATAGGACCAATCCTGGCTGCCGGCATAGTTTTACAG
Organism: Alexandromys fortis; assembly: GCF_014885135.2. Taxonomy (NCBI): domain Eukaryota; kingdom Metazoa; phylum Chordata; class Mammalia; order Rodentia; family Cricetidae; genus Alexandromys; species Alexandromys fortis. The sequence goes on from NW_026068001.1 coordinate 3,670,378, forward strand.
GACCACTGCCATTTATGCCATACATTATTGATACAAAGCACGTTTGTAGCACCCGACTGTATGTAAGATACCTTATGCGTACCTTGAGCAACCTACTACTCTTAATGGTTTATTGAAGGAACAGTAACCAAGCAGATGCTAGAAATACCATCTTGGTTGTAAAACGTGAGATCTCAATACTGTTTCAGAGAACCTGCCACTGCATTAGTACTGCCTAGCTCCCAGAATTACAGTGTTTCAACAGAGAAGTTGATTTTTCTTATCTGTGGGTCTGTAGGTCAGCCAGCTGGGCCTGGCTCATGGTTATAAATTGGACCTGATCTTCTCCAACTTTGTCATTCTTGAACTTGCCTATCTATTTTTCATGCACAAGCCATAGCCATTCATGTGGCCATGTTCTTTTCAAAGGGACAGGAAAATACTCCTTTTCCTATTCCTTCTTTCTATTCTCCCTTTTCTTTCCTTCTTTGTACCTGGAGGTTTCTCATCTTGTCCAGTTCCACAGCTGCTTTTAAAATAACCACTTGGAGGCTTAATATTAATTACAAACTGTTTGGCCTATTAGCTCAGGCATATTATTAACAAACTCTTATAATTTATAATTAACCCATTTGTACTAGTCTTTATTTTACTGTGAGGCTCAGAGTTTGTTACTTCACATCTTGTTTCCCCTGCAGCTGCTGCTGTCTCCCAGACTCCACCTTCCTTCTTCTTCTATCTCAGCTTAGATTTCTTGCCTGGTTCTATTATGCCTGACTACTGGCCAAATCAGTCTCTTTATTAACCAATGGTAATAAAACTTATTCACAACATATAGAGAGACATCCATATCACTTCCTTTCTCCTTCACTCATCCATCCTTTCTTCTTTGTCTTTCTCCATGGAAGGGGCTGCAGTTATATGGTAAAGATTGGGAACATATAATTCTAATACAGGAAGTAAACAAATAATTAAGAATAAGAATATGCTCTTCCTCAAAGTCCTTCTGATACCTAAGTAGAATGTACAAACCTCTACTCTTTTTATTTTAAATGAATATTGTGTGTGTGTGTATGTGTGTGTTAAGCTAAGTATTTTGCCGTATGTATGCAGGAACCCATGAAGGTCAGAAAGTGTTAGGTCCCCTGGAGCTAGAGTTACAGGCAGTTGTGAGTTACAATGTATGTGTGCTGAGAACCAAATATGGGTCCTCTGCAAGGGTCAGCCCCCAAACAATATCACTAAAAGTTTATTAAAAGATTAAAAGGTAATCAAAACAAAGCAATGTCCCCTGAAATTTCATAACTGAACTTTGAAACATAGCTCAAATTATGTCCTTCTTTGTTTTCTTTCCAGAAATGTGAAGACATTTGGACAGGAATGCCATCACCTATTCCTGTAAAATTCGTTCGGTACTTTGACTTTTTGGAGGACGTGTATGGCTTACAGGACAACTGACCGTGAAAGCTTCAATCAACTCTTTGATTTACTGTTCTCATTCTGCCATGTTTATTTTACTAGACATAATTTCATTAAAAACAAAAAGAAGCAAGTTTTATTTTAAATGGAAATCCAGGAACTACATTTAATCTCCTGTCACTGTAGTTCTTCAGAACAGCCTGCTATATTGCTGTCATACCAGCACTATTAAAAATACCATTGAAAACAATGTAGACCATTTTTATTGTATGTATTATTTATGAATACCAAAGAATCTTATAATAATTTCCATCTAATATAATTTGATTCATTACAATGTGAAAAGAAAATGATTTTTGACAGCTATGCATGACAATATAAAATCAAATTATATCAGAGCAATAAGTTGTGATTCTGTTAAGCATTTTTGAAATCCTTTTGACACATGTTTATTACTTACATAATTAACTTTTGTAGCAACACACCTCATCAAAAATAATTCTTAAACCTCTCTAGAGTGAGTGTTATTTCTGAAGTTAGTGAAGTTATGGGAAAAAACCTCTCTGCACACACACAGAGAGACAGAGAGAGAGAGAGAGAGAGAGAGAGAGAGAGAGAAATTGAAACATATGCTGTATTTATATTTTTAGTGCCTTTTTATATCTAAAATCAACTTGCTAGCTTAGAAATATATGCATGTGGGTATAATTAGAGCATGACCAAAAATGTATTATGCCTAAATATGCCTAAAATATTTAGAGATGTGATTGTGGACGGTTTCAAGGGTTTGTTTTGGTTTGGTTCACGTACTACTAGCCTCTCAACCTCCAGGCCAAAGGTTTAACTGGTTTAAAATTTACACTGGATCTCTCCTGCATTTCTCTGCTTTGATTTTTTCCTCACACAGAAGAAATCTTATCATATAGTGTGGATCTGATTACAACCTATCACCATGGAGCTTCAGTGTCCAGAATTCTTCTCTAGGCCATGCCGGACTCCCAGTGCTGGGTACTGGATAACATAAATCTGCTTCTTTCAGAGGCAGTGGGAGTCTGTCAAAATGGGACTGTGCTTGTCAGGGGTCATCCTGGGAAGAAGAGGAACCAAGGACATTTCAAGGGTCCCCTTTTATCTCTGTATCCCTTCATTCTGCATTTCAAGTATCCCCTTGTCCCAAAATGAGTTGGCTTCTACTTATGTAGTCCAGTTTACTTGACAACAATGGCTCTTTCCTTTTGTTTTAATCAAAACTAGTCAGTAAACTACTTCTCTCCAAAAACCTAGGACGTTTCATGTGCACCAGTAGAACTGACCCCATAGAGCTAGTCTTCACAAAAGATACTAGAACAGTGGGCTCATAAAACTCTAATTTTTATGGCTTGATTTTTGTCCTCATTTTTAAAAAAGACAACCAACAATACCAAGCTATTTTGTCACTTTAAGATTTTTCTACTTCCCAGAGAGCAAGCTTTTAGAAGGTGTGATACTTGCCTAGAAGTTTTCAAGCTGACACATCTGTCACCTACCTATTCAACCCTTCACTCAATTGTCTTTCCCTCGAGTTGAACTGTATAGATAATTTAGCCCTTGTACGAGCTTGTAATGTAATTCACTTAAGAAGCAAGAAGAAAAAGGAAGCAAACCAATGATAATGTTCCTGAGTTCATGGGGGTGACGACTATTCATTCTGTTTCATGGATCTGTGTCCCTGCCCTGGCAGTTCCTGGTTCAAGCTCACAATTAACAATAAAATGGCCATTATAGGATTCATGCCGATAAACATGATACATTGCAGGCATACAGACACTTTAAATAATTATTTGTTTTATAACTAAGCCATATACTGAAGGAGATTTATAATTTAGAGATAATATCCCCATTAGTAAAGTTTATGACCCAATAAACAGCTCCCACTAGTTAATAAATGCCAAAGCCATAAAAACAAAGACTATTAATGTAATAGAATTTCTGTGCCTCCCTCTCCTGCTGGTGGTCTTAAGACACTAAAGGGAAATGCTATCTTAGGAAAAACATTTATTCTCATTATGTAAATATCAATGAATAGTTTTACACTTGAGTTGGAAATTTCCCAGCTCTCCTTGGTCCCAGGTGGTCCCAAAATGCTGATGTATTCTGCTTAAGTTTCAAGCAGTAGATAACCAGTTTCAGCACAAATAAACTCTGTGACTCAAACCTTTAGGGCAGATGGAGTTTCCACCTCTCCTCTTTCCTTCTGGAAAAGAAAAACTCTAGCTAGTGTCATTGTTCCAAGGTAATACATTCAAAGTTTCTCAACCTTTGTATAGACCTTTTTCTAACGCCTAACGTTTTCTTCCCTGTGGAGGAAGGCAAATGTTACGTGTGGATGTCGGGGTGAGTTGAAGGTTAATGTAGGCAAACCTTTTGTCCTATGAACTAATTGTTTATTAGTATTCTTGGAGTCTTGGGAAAGAGTGATAAAGTCATTTGGAAGCCCAAAGCAAGTCATGTCTCTTTGCACAAATCATTAAAAGCCTTTGAAGTTCACAGTAATGTCTTGCTGAATCACTGTGTGATGTATGGTTATTGTCAGAAGATGACTAATTTGCAGTATTAATTGGCCTTTGATTGTCATTTTTTTAAATCTATTACCTAACCATCTCTACTGGTTGGCTTAGCAGTTACTAAAATGGTTAAGATTTTAGAAAATAGAAAGAAAGTGAAGAACACTCTAACTTTTGAACACATACTAGTTGAAACTGTTTTTTTTCTATGTATTAACTTTGATTCAAATTAATGCTATATATAACATTATTGGTATTTTTATACAATGCTGCTGAATTTGTTTCCTTGGAGTTGTAGAGCTTCTAGGCTTTCTGTATGCTGCAATCACAAGTTTAGAATATTTAAATTGCCCTTCCTTTAAATAGCAGGGAATGATTGATGAGTAAAAAATGAGTAAAATGAGACCTCAAGTTTTTCAAAAACAAAATACAAGAAGAAGAAAAAACCTTGCCTTTCCAACTTGAATTTCTCTCTGTTTGAATGAGAGCTGCCTTCCTAGCCTTTTCAGCTCCTTTCTTTTCAGCTGCTTCTTCCTTCACCTTGCCCTTCTTCCCCGAATTATAAATCTTCCAGTTATGATTTCAGTGCCTGGAGTTTAAAGAACTAGTCAGGTTCCCCACCAAGTATTTATGATATCGAATAATGTAGAATCCATCCAATAATAAATGCCAAGATCTTAATGTTATGTGTATTCTCTTCAGTTATTAGTATACATCCTTCAATTTTGAATATCCTTCAACATTGTTCTGTAAATGGCCTTTTAGACAAACAGCTTCCAAGTGGTGGTTAAACCTGCGTATCCTAATGTTACATCCATCTCAGCCCTCACATTTGCTTGGCCAAAGACTGAATTGCTTTAAGCTGAAAGCAGGTTAAGACCTTTTCAAAAATGAGTCTTTTCAAGTTGACTAAGCATCTTCAGACACACAGTGCTTTTCAATTCCCAAGAGTAATGTGTAAAAACTGGAAAGCTTACTGAGGCAAGATCAATGAGGCCATTGAGCAAATCATCAACCTGGAGCAATAATAGAGCAAATTATTACAAAGGGTAGCACTGACTGCAGTTAGTTTAAGATAATCTTGCCGTTTCTCTCGGCTTGCCTTCTACCAGGTTATATGTTGGTTGAAATATACATTCATATTCTGCATCAATTAAGCACCCCCCCCCCCAAGCACACACCACCAAGTAACAGTTCCAAGCCACCTTCGTCACAGAGTAGCCAGCATGGGCACCTTTTTTTTTTTTTTTTGAATCTGTTTCCTGGTCCTCAGTAAAATTCCTTCTGAGGGAACTTTAGAAACTATTGTATGACGTGTGTGACACACACAGAAACCCTGAGGGTCAGCTCTGCTGCTCAGAAATAACTGATAATGGCTAAGAAATGTGGCCTATGAAAAACTCCACAGTGGCTCTGCAAGTGGAAAATTAATGGCTCCCAGGAATCAGTAGGAGCTTTGACTTCTAAACACTCATTAGTTAAAGCAGTGAGGCCTGATGTTATGCAAGTTATAGAGGGAAAGGGGGACCGCCCCTCCCTATTGTCTATTCTGAACAGAATATGCACATTTAACTCAAAGTGCTGAATGGATCAAATACATCAAACCAACTATTCATCAATCTCCCAGCTTCCTGAGCACCGCTTTGCATCTGTGTTAAGCCAACAATAGAGAAAATTCTTGTTTTGACCCCACTATAATATTAAAATCCAGAGGAGCCCATAGCTTGGTGAAAATACTCACACACAAAAAATGCGTTCTCCTTTACAACCAGTCCACCAAAGTCATCTTTGTGTTTCCTTTTTCCGACATTGCCTATACAAGAACTGTCATGGGTATGTGATAGAAATTACTTTTGCCTGCTTTTTCTTTCTCATCCCACTCTGGCTCTTCATTATTATTGTGAGGCCACCCATGGAATAGGAAACAGGAACTGAAAATATCACCAGTTTTTACTATGGCTAGACCCTGCAGGGGAAGGAGAGAGGCAGCAAGAAACAATTGCCTGAGGGGCGTCTAGGGGTGAATGGAGGCCACTTTGTGTGACTCACCTTAAAAAATTGATCTCAGTCATCCCCCATTGTCAGCCACATTCAGAGAGTCCGGTTTGATCACAGGCTCGTTCAGTTCCAGTCCAGCTGGCCTTGGTGAGGGTGAGTGGGGGAGTGAGAGGGAAATGAGAGGAGGCGGAAATTTTGAATGGTATTATTTATAAAGCAAAAAAAAAAATTAAATTTAAAAAAGAATCTGATCTTCATCCTGAAGGATGATGTTACTGGAAGGTCTGAATCTTCAGCCTGAAAAGATCATTCCTGCATTTGAAAACTGGAGCTCTTTTGTGTATGTGAACTTGTAGGGCTAAGTTTGGGAGGTGAGAAGCCTTGATTAACTAACCATTGTGAGAAACTTGATGGGTACCTTGGATTATTGATGGTAAGTACATTGAGAACTGGAGAAAATCATGATACATTTGGGATGAAGATGAGAGGTGAAATCACAATTATGATGGAGACATTTTGGGAGCTGGGTAGATGTTGCTGTTCAGTGAACTGGGATATATCAGAGGAAAAACTGGATTGAAAGAAATCAAGAATTTTGCCTAAGGCTGGCTGTGCATAAAGGCACTTGCCACCAAGCCCCAGTATCCCAAGTTCAATCCCTGGAACCTACAAGATTGAAGAAGAGAAGCAACTCTTGAAAGTTGTCTTCTGACTTCCATGCATGTAGATATATGTACACACAAAATACTTTATAAAGAAATAAGGAATTTTGTTTGAAACCAGATGTGCTGACATACACAACAGTTTCCACCCCAGTGAGTTGAAGGCCAACCTGGGATATGAAATACAATTCTGATTGGAAAAGCCAACAACACAACAAAAATAGAGATGCTATTTTAAGTCTAGGTAACTTGGGGAACATTAAAAATGATAGTTTTGATAAGGCAACCTGGTAAACAGGTCTGATTTCTTTTTTTACAAAAATAGTGTGGGCTGGGGATACATTATTTGAGTCATCAGAGAGTTGATATAAGAAACACAGTTCTTATTTTAAAGGGGTTATTAAATAAAAATTTCATAGCCAGACATGGTTACCTTTTTACCACATTTTGGTTATACAGGCCTCAGAGGCTCCAAAAACAATACAGGCTTTTGCTATTGCCCTTGGTTACCTACCAGAACTACATGGTAAGAGCCTATTGCTGAAGACACCACAAACTTTGGTTGCAGAACATAAAGAAGTAAACCTTGAGTTGACCAGAGAACTCTCATGTAGATTGCGTTGGGGTGGGTTACTCAGTCTAGGGGTTTGTAACCCACCCTGCAATCAGTTATTCCAGGGTCTCGGAGGGGCGCTACCTGGAAGGGAATGAGCTAAGACAGAAGAAGGAGGCCAAGCAGATTTGTCAAAGCCTCTGTTTATTAGGGACGGGTTACAGTTTATATATGGTAAGGAATGGGGGGCAGGGCATGGAATCTCGCCGCGTGGTCCCGGTCACGTAGCTCGGTCAGGTAGGCCAAGAGTCACAAGTTGCCACACCTAGTTGCCTGGATAGCTGGAATGTGAGGCGCATTCTAAAAAAAAAAAAATAAATTGGGTGAGAGGCAGGTTTTCTCAATAGAACATAATTATGGGTGTGAGGTTCCCTGCAGACTCCCTAGGGTGATGGTTTCTGTAATGATTTTTAGAGGGGAAATGGCTCCTGACACTCTCACGACTGGGGAGCTTTAAAATGCTGGAAGGTGCTATGCAGGTTGCTGGAGAAAATGTCATAGATGGTCTAATCCAGCAATGGACCTTGTGTACACTACTGGCCTATTCGGCAAGATGTGCCCACTGGTGCAAAACTGTATATGGGCAAGCAGCTGCTTTCTTTATTGGATTTCGAGCCTGTACCTCAAGAGGGAATTCATGCCTGGTACGGTAAACATGGTCAAAACCCAGACCTTGGGAAATCAAAGGCTTTCAGAGAGAAACTTTTGATGTTGTTTTTCTAAATGGTCATGTTGACAAACTGCCTTCTTCTTCTTCTTCTTCTTCTTCTTCTTCTTCTTCTTCTTCTTCTTCTTCTTCTTCTTCTTCTTCTTCTTCTTCTTCTTCTTCTTCTTCTTCTTTTTCTAGGTAGGTTTTCTCTGTAGATTTGGAGTCTGTCCTGGAACTAGCTCTTGTAGACCAGGCTGGCCTCGAACTTAGAAAGATCTGCCTGCCTCTGTCTCCCAAATGCTGGGATTAAAGGTGTGCACCACCACTGCCCGGCTTGACAAACTGTCTTCTAAATATTGGTTTATACCTGCAGGTTTGTGCTGCTCCCAGCCTTGGTCAGAGAAGCTTCTTATTGCAATGGGTTTTAGTTAATGCAGAGATCCACCACTATCTGAAATGCTGAGTATAAGTGATTGTGAGAGCTCAGCCACAGATGGCACATCTATTTCACCACCCTCTCAGGGCTCAGGAAACATAGATGAGGGAACAGAATGAAGAGAAGAAGCAGAGGAAGGGGGAAAGTGCTATAGAGTCCTGTCCTCTGGATGTGACATGCTGTTACACATATGACCTCACAGCAACTGTGATTACCTACATGCACCTGTAAAGATCAAGAGAATTAAAAATTTGAACATGAAAGGAACAAGCTATCAAGGCTGTATCCCTACTACCTAAGGAAGTATTGGCAGTTGATGATTGCTGGGGAAAGTAAAGTTATTTTTCTTTAGGAGTGAGGCCACTGGTACATCCCTCTTGTTCAGGAAATAAACCCCACTCCAATATGCATATGACCAACACTAATTTGACCTGGTGAGTCAAAATAAATAATTATTAAAAGAAGATATAAAATTAGGAGTGAGATATAATGTGTAGACCGCCCTGGTGGGTCAGTTAGTCTAGGGATTGGAACCCGCCTGGCAGGTCAGTTATTCCAGGGTCGGGAAGAGGTGCTATCTGAAAAAGACATGGGCAAGAGAGAGGAAGGAGGCCAAGCAAGACCTGTTGTCAAAGCCTCCGTTTATTAGCATCATGGTTGCGGCTTATATAGCCCCTGGATGAGGAATTTGGGTTGGGATGGGGGGCAGGGGCATGACCAGGGCAGGAAGGGATCTTTCAGGATAGTTGGTCAGGAGGTTACAATCGGTCAGGTCACGATTCCTCGGTCAGGAAGTCACGAGTTGACACACCTAGTTCTCTAGATAGTTGGAATGTGGGGCAGGTTCCGCTAATAGATCTCAAGATAGTTGGGTGTGGGGTAGGCTCTGCCAATAAAACAGCTCTAAATACCGCTGGGGTGTGAGGCTCTCTGCAAAATCCCCAGGACAATGGTCCCTGCAATATTTTTTTGGGGAAATGGCTCCTGACAATAATGGGGGAATTGGGAACTAACTATTTTATTTTTTAAAGACAAGGTCTCACTGCATAGCCCTAGCTGGTCTAGAACCCACACAGAGATCGGCAGTTGAGGACTGCTGGGTCAGGAAAACTCATTTTTCTTTAAGAGTGAGACCACTGCTATGTTCCCTGTGTTCCAGTTTGTCTCTACCTTCCAAGTGCTGGGTTTAGAGGCATGTTCTACCACATACCTGGTGTTATGGATTTGCTGCGGGTCCCCGACAGCTTGCTGCAGGGTCGAGACCACATGGCAGGTCCACAAACCAAGGTGGCTGGTCCCCAACCATTTGGCAGCTGGCTGGTCCCTGCAAGCAGTGTGGGCAGGTGGCAGGTGGGAGGCACAGATGCTGTGAGTCTCCAGGACTGCTGGGGACCTGAAAGCAGCCAGTCCCAGAGACCATGCGACAGGGAAGGTGCCTCGTCCCTGGCAGCGACAAACGGATAGGCACATCATGTAGAATAAACTTGGACTTTTATTAGGTGGGTTATGGAGGGAAAGGAAAAAGGGGAGAACAGGGAGAGAGAGAGAGAGAGAGAGAGAGAGAGAGAGGAAAAGAGGAGAGAGAGAGACATAGAAGTGGGGAAGTGGAGAAGTAGGGAGAAAAGCAGAAGCTGCCTATTCCAGAAGAAGACAGAGAGAGAGCGAGAGAGAGAGCGAGAGAGAGAGAGAGCGAGAGAGAGAGAGAGAGAGAGAGAGAGAGAGAGAGAGAGAGAGAGAGAGAGAGCAAGCTCAGGCTGGAAGCTGAAGATCAGCCTGCCTCATCAGATGGGGGAGGGAGTAGGCGTGGATTGTCTCTTAAAGAGACAGAACAATCATTACATTCCCATTTCTTTTTTTTTTTTTTATAATAAAAAGCAGAAGATTAGGCACCATAGGTTGAAGGAATTGAGTCTGCAGATTCTCATGACTGCTTCCAGCTTATTTGTGGGCATTGTCTTTCGGGGGGGACCTGAGAAGACAGGTTGCTGGCCACATCCTGGCATAGCTGGTCTCTTTGCTCCTGTCTGGTGTTTGTGGCATCGAAATGTCTGGTGTCTCTTACACCTGGTTAAGGTATTGGCAGAACAAAGAACAAAGTTAAATTAAGGGGAAAAAATTAGGACCAGAGAATTGAGGGGGATGTATCTGACCTATTTAAGGTGGATCCTTCAATTCAGCTCCCTGGAACTCACAAGAATTCTTTGTTTGTGAAAACAGAAGTTTTAGACATATATATTGTATAAACAGTAACATATTTATGTCAGAATGACTGTGACATATATTTTTGTACAATTAAAAGTATTTTTAAGACTTTGGAAGGCAGCATGAGAGAGAAGTTTGATAACTTGTATTTGTCCTCACACCTTTATAATTTGCAGGTCTTGCATTTGTATTTTACTGAAATTTGTTTGGTGAGGTTGTGTTTTAGACTGACAAAACCTCTCAGCTACCAAACTGCATCAGAGATCTTTAAGAAGGATAAAATTTTTACTTGAGTTACTGATTAAAAAATGAGAGAGAACTTACTTGGTTGGCACCTAGAGCCCCTCCTCAGGGTCTTGCATGGTAGCTGAAGGTCATATTGGCCTTCTACTGTTTAGTGCAGGGCCTGCCAGGCTCCAGAAGATCCTGTGGGCTAAGAAATCTGTAGGAAGACAAGTCTACCTTGACCTGAGCAGCTAGGCTGTTGATTCCAGTGATTCTGTTCATTTCTGGAGATCTTCAGTTTAGATGAAAGACAGTTTTACCCTGTGGTCAGTGCTTGGCAGTTGAAGCAAATTGCAGATGGATGTTCTGTGCCCATTGGTGTTGTCTTCTGTCTTCTTTGGAGGAAATAGAGTGCTGCTGCTAGGAGCCAACCTGTCTCTTTTGTTATGATTTTTTTTAATAATTACATATTTAAATGTCATATTTCCAAGATCTCTGAGCAGTTGAGGGCTGTTTATCAGATATAGCTACAGTATAGAATCTGCCTGGAAAGCTGGGTCTGAGCTTGACTGTACTGGCTCTTAACAGGTAAGATTTACACTTGTAAAAAGAAAGAAGAAAAAACTGCTATAGAAGGTTAACGGTAGAACTGGCAATAGTAGAGAACAGCTTAATATATCTTAAATGAGGGTTGGATTAAATATAAAGTATTTTTGTAAGAGACTTAAAAGTACATACCAGTTTAAAACATGAGACTCATTGTTTTTGTAGTCTGAAATGAGATGTAATGAACAATTATAACATTAAGCATAGGTGTATTTAAGTTACATGTATGATCACACACACACAGATAGTGAACAGGAATTGGGCAAAGTGGATGCTCTTGGCGGGCCCTACCAAAGGCATGCCACTGCACAAGACACATGCAACAGAGTCAACAAGAGGAATTTAGTGGAAAAAAAAAGTAAACTGGGGGACAAGACAGAGCATGCTTCAGTAAAGATGGGAGAACTTGGTCACCTGACCTGGCTCTCAGTTAAGATGGTGGTAAGGTCACCCATGTAATAAAGTTAACACTGGGGAACCAGGCAGGTTCCTCAGGAAAGATGGCAGAACTTGGTCACCTGACCTGGCTCTCAGCCAAGATGGCAGCGAAGTCATCTGACCCCAGTGAAAATGGCAGCAGCCACTTGTTGTATGGAAAAGCCACTCAGTTAAGATGGTGGTGAAGTCACTTGACTTCAGCTAAGATGGTGGTGAGGTCACATGACCTCAGTCAAAATGGCAGCAGTCACATTCTGCATTAAAAAAAAAGCCATAATTTTTGAGCTGTAGGGGTTTTAAGCTCAATAAGAGATGGAAAAGCCACAATTTTTGAGCTGCAGGGACTTTAAGCTTAACAATAAGAGAGACCTAGAGGCGTGATCTGCCCTGTTGCTGAACTGCCATGCCATAAGCCACTGTGGGGAGCAAAAGGCTGGGATTGAAAAAAGCTGCACCATGCCACAAGCCACGGCAGGGAGCAAAAGGCTGGGATTGAAAAAGCTGCCTGGTGGATCTGACCAATCTTGTTGGCAGCAGTAACCATGGCAGGGTCCATTTGCCTGTGTGCTGACAGGAGTTAGAAAGCTCCCACAGACAGTAGTCAGAAAGCTCCCATAAAAGTGGAGCTGGCAGGACACAGGTGGAATGAGGGTAAGAGCTAAGGCCTAGGGTTTTGGGGCCTCTAAAAGTCTTCCACGTCAGGGGGATAGAGCTGGATGGCTTGCTACCCACAGCTAAAATTGTGAAAACCCGAGAAACAGTGACACCAGAGGCCTATAAAGGGGACGTCTCCCCCTATAGGCAGGGTGCAAATTGGCACAAACACCACAGGACCCTTGAGCTGGACGTCCTCTGACCCTGGGTGGGGTGTTATGGCCTGGCTGGATATTGTCAGGGTGACTCAGAAGCCAGGGAAGCCAGAGACCGCTCTGAGCAGCCTTTTATGGCAAGGGGAAAGAAAAAGAAAAGAAAAAAAAAGAGAGAAAGAAGGATCTGAGGGACCCTGGGCCATCAGACACATGCGATTGGCCCCGGGCTATTTCAAACACAATTTAAGCTGAGGAAAGCAACCATAGCAGAATGCGAGTGTAATGATTGTTCTGTCTTGTTAAGAAACAAGCCACACCAACTCCCTCCCCTATCTGATGAGGCAGGCTGATCTTCAGCTTCCAGGCTGAGCTCTCTCTCTTTCCCTTCTTCCTCTCAGAAAGGTAGCTTCTGCCTCTCTCCCAACTTATTTCCCTCACCCCACTTCCATCTCTCCTCTCTCCTCTCTCTCTCTGTTCTTCTCCCCTTCTCCCTTCCCCCTCCATAACCCCCTGAATAAATATTTAACCTCACCCTGCATGTCGTGTCTATCCATGTCTCTGTCTCTTGCCCGCCTGCCATGTGTCTCCCTGCCTGGGACCAGCCACTGCTCAGGGACCAGAAGGCGTCTCTGCCTGGGGCTGGCTGCTCTCAGGGTCCACTGCCTACTACCACATGGCCTGCTACCACCACGTGGGGACCTACAGCATTTCTGCTGCCTACTGCCGCCAGGGATCCTGCAGCATTTTTAATTTTTCCATAACATTTTTAGCGGATGGAGGAGGGAGTGGGTGTGGCTTGTCTCTTAAAGAGACAGAACAGTCATTACACCTGGCCTTCCAGGAACTTCCACTCACAAGACTGTGGGTGACAGATGTGAACTAGGATCACTCACGGAGCATATTGCTGGAAAACAACAGGACCAAATCGTTTATTTTTTTTTTAATCAGCATAATTGAAATACAACAAATCGCACAAACTTGTATATTTAAAGTGCTATATGAAGTTCCACTTCCTCTACATTTTTTTATACAAGAATGTGGTGGTGCCTTTGAGAATGATAGAGCTTTTTTCAAGAAATGAGGTTTCCAGAAATTCAGTTCCACCAGAGCTCCCCTTTCTCTTTCTTATGTTGCAAATTCAAAGAATGAAATTCACTTACCACATAGTTCAAAGAAAAGTTTTTTTTTAGATTTCTGATCTTAAGAGGTAAGAAGGGAGGGAGGGAGGAGAGGAGGAGGAGGAGGAGGAGAGAGAGAGAGAGAGAGAGAGAGAGAGAGAGAGAGAGAGAGAGAGAGAGACTAGGCCTGACAGGGGCTTTTGAAACCCTAAAGCCCACCCCCAATGACACACTTTTTCCAACAAGGCCACACCTACTATAATAAGGTCACAACTTCCTAATCTAATCCTTCTCAAAAAGTGCCACTCTCTGATGACTAGCCATTCATATATATGAACATATGGGGTCATTCTTATTCGAACCACCGCAAATACCAACAAAACTCAATGGTTCATCAAGGTGGACTTGGTGCATCCATACTTTGGTAGGCCATGGTCCCAGGAAAAGTCTGTCACACAATATCATATTTCATCTGATATTTTTAACTACCATTTTGTATATGCAAATTCAATTATCATGGTACCATCTGTTGAAAGTTTTCTTCAGTGAAGTACCTCTGCTGGAACCAGTTGTCACTATATGGATGGAGTATTTTCTGGACTTTCTATTCTGTTCTACTGACTAACACATCTATCTTAACAGTAGTATCAGACTGTCTTATTTAATGAAGCTTTGTAATAAATCTGGACAACACTATTGCTAGTTCTATAACTTTGTTCTTTGAAGAATAGTTTTGGCTCTTGTAGACCATTGGTGTTTCCATATGAATGTTGCTATCAATTTGTCAACTTAAAACATCTTGGTAGGATTTAGTTTAGAATCACAGTGAACCAAGAGATGAACTTGAAGAGGATCAATATCTTCAAAACTTTGAGTTGTCTGACACATAAATACAGTATAGCATCTCATTTACCTAAGGCTTCTTTTTCTTGGTAGTGTTTTATAACGTTAGTATATAGGTATTGCACATATGGAATACAAGCTTTTGCTGCATTTGTTGTTATTGTAGTTTTTATTTTTTATTGAAATATAGTAAATGAAAGTGATCTTTAGGATGTGTTATTAAGATGAAATTCACATCATGTAAAAATAGTCATTTTAAATTGCAACATCCACTGGAACTTACATATTTCCACAACCACTGCCTCTAGTTCCAAACATTTTTATTGCCTCTAAACAGAAACCCTGTCAGTCATTGTAGCTTAATCCTTTAAGCCTAGAACTTGGGAGACAGTGGTAGGCAGATCTGTGGTTTTGAGGCTAGCCTGGGATACATATTGAGGTCCAGAACATGAAGGGCTACATAATGAGTGAGACCCTGTCTCAAACAAATGAAAAAGCCAAAACTAGAAATTGCATATCCATTAAGTTGACTGATACCCTCTTCATCTAGACTCTGCCTACCACCACTCTGACTTTTGTCTCTATTAATTCATCTATTTTAAATAGTTGTTATAAACAGAATCAGAATAGGACCTTTCATTTTGGCTTCTTTCAGTTATAACTTGGTTTTGTTTTTGTTGTTTTAAATAGTGATAGAGAAAAACCAAGACCTCTGCCACAGAGCTATACCCTCACCCCATGTTTTTGATGTTATCTATGTTAAGCATATATTGGCACTTTATTTCTCTTTTGAAATAGTGTAATTTCACTCTATGACTCTACACTATTACCCTTTTTGGCTACCCCATAATTTCAAACTTGTTTATTCATTCATCCACTGATGGACATATGGGTTATATCTTAGTTAGTTCTGATAAAACACCATGACCAGAAGAAAACTGGAGAGAAAAGGGTTTATTTGGCTTACTGTTCATCACTGAAGGAAGCCAGGACAGGAACTCAAACAGGGTAGCGACCTTGAGCAAAGAGTGGCCACAGAGGGGTGCTGCTTACTGGTTCACTCAACTTTTTTTCTTATAGAACCCAGAACCAACACAGGCATGGTCCTGCCCACAATGGACTAAGCCATCCCACATTAATCATCAATTAAGAATAAACTCTGCAGGCTTGTCTACATTCCAATATTGTGGAGGCATTTTCTCAATTAAGGCTCCCTCCTCTTCAGTGACTCTAGCTTGTGTCAACTTGACACAAAATTAGCCAGTACAACTGACCCCTTGCCAATTTGACATACAAACACATAGTTATTAAGCCACATTTTTTTAAAATTATTCATCCCCAGGATCACACATTAATAGAAACATCACAAAAAATATCACAAATGTTAAACATCCCAGTCTCTAGAAATTTAAGAACTTAAAAGTTCAAAGTCTCCATATATCCAAATTTTCTTTTAAAAGTTAAAGTTTTAAAAAAAAAACTCAAAAGCTCTCTTTAAAAGTTTAAAGTTTCTCAACTATGTGCTCCTATAAAATAAAAAAATAAATGAAATACTTTCTTAATTCAAGAGGCAAGAACAATCAAATCAAAGTAAAACCAAACTCCAAAAGTGTAAATAACTCAATGTCCAATGCCTGGATTCATTCACAATCTTCTGGGTTCCTCCAAGGAAGGGGCTTGGGTCACTTCTCTGGCTCTGCCCTTGGCAGCACACACAGTTTGTATTCTAGGCTCTAGCTGGCTCCACTCCACTGCTGCTGCTGTTCTCGGTGCTTGGGCCGTGGTACTGGCATCTTTGAAATGCTGGGGTCTTCTGCAGCAACTGCATTACACCTCCACCAATAGCCTCTCCCATGCTCTCTTCATGGGGCCAAGCCTCCTTATCTCTGCACGACCCCTTCAGTCCTGGGCCTTTATCTGTCACTGAGGCTGCACCTTCACCAGTGGCCCCTCCTGGCTTCTCACAGTGCCAGGCCTTGGCTGCTCTCCATGACCCCTTCATGCCTTCAAAACCAGTGCCACCTGGTGACTCTTAAACTACCAAGTTCAGCTGCCAGCATGAGGCCACCTCTGGAACACAGTTTCTGTAGCTGACTCTCAAGAAACACTTCCCAGAAGATTTCACCTCAGTGATGTGGGTCTCTTAATCACAGATAATTTCTCAGCTCCAGTTATCCAGCACTGAGTATCCCAGCAAAGCCAAGGTTTCATTTTAATAGTTCTTATTTGTCATAGCTGATTCTTCAGCTCTATCTATCCATAACCACAGATTACAACTTAAAATAGCAAATAGTCCTGATAGAGTCTTTAAACTTCCCTCTGAAACCTCACTAGCCAGGCCTCCATCTTCTGCACTGCTCTTAATTATCTTCCAAGCTTTCAAAGAATAGCTCACCAAACTTTGAATACTCGATGGCTTTTCTCACCCAAAGTTCCAAAGACCTTCCTCAATCTCCCCAAAATAAGATGGACAAGTTTCTCACAGCAATACCCTACTATCCTTTACCAACTTGTCTCAGGCTAGGGCAGGGCTCTCCGTAAGGTGCTATATGCTTTGAATCAGCATCTACTATGTTGTACGGATTCTCCCAAAGTCAATATCCACATTCAGGACCCATAGTTTAGAAATTAAGGGGTGGGTAAGGAAATAGTTCTACTCACTATCACCTCCTAGTGACCTACTAGGAAAATTTTTGCTTCCTGTTCCTGTGACCCTTAATTTTTACTGGTCTAGAAGTTTTGGTTCCAGAAGGGAGGAATACTCCTGTCAGGAGCCGCAACAAGCAGTTGGAGGCCAGTTTCATCCTTGTAACTTTGGGCTTCTAATGCTCTTAAGTCTACAGGCTAAGAAAGAAATGACAGTGTTAGTGAGGATGATTGATCCAGGTTGTGATGGGGAAATTGGGGGAAGTAAAAAAAAAAAGTTTATTTCTGGAGATAAATACAATAAAATATAAAAGCTTATTTCGGGAGATACTTCCGGGTGTCTCTTGGTTCTACCATGTCCTGTGGTTAAGTCAATGGGAAACTACAACAGCCTAATTCAGACAGGATGACAAAGGCACAGATCCTGCAGGAATGACGGTATATGAAAGTATGGGTCACTCCTCTAGGAAAAGAGCTTAGGTCTGGTGAGGTTCTTGCATAGGGTGGAGGGAATACAGAATGAGAAGTAGAGGAAGGTAGTTAGTTCTAAATACCAGCTGAGGCCACATGACCAATCACAGAAACGGGGATTAAGTTGACATGAGTGTGTCTGTTGTATCTTGATAACAATGCATTTGTACAGATATTTGTGTTTTCTTTCAATTTCTTTATCATACGTTGTAACATCAATTAAGACAATATCATGGTTATCATATTTAAGTTTGAGGTACTGAAAATATGTTCCCCAAAGGACATGCCACTTATTCTAAATTAACAATACATTTGTGGTTGTTCGAAGGTACAAAGGATAGTTATTTCATGATCAGCATAATTATGACCTGGTTATTATTTTCATTTGGAAATTCATCATGACATAAGGAGACACGATTGTGTGTCAGGTTGACAAAAGGTAGGCTTGTGATGGCTATTCTTGGTTGTCAACTTGACTACATCTAGAATTAACTAAAACCCTCAAATGGAGGGCAGGTCTATGAGGGATTTCTGCTTAATTTGAAGTGAGAAGATCCACTTCTAATCTGAATCTTTGAGGTGAAAAGACATACCCATAATCCAGATCATGGGCTGGGAAGATAGACCTTTATTCCAGATCTTTAACCCAGATCAACCTTCTGCTGGAAGCCTATATAAGAATATGAAAGAATGGAGCTTTAGCTCTTTGCTTGCATGCTTTCGCCTTGTTGTCACAACCATTCCTTCACTGGCAATAGTGTCTTCTTCTTTAGGAATCCAGGCTAGACTGAAGATACGAGACATAAAGCCTCGTGGACTGAGCAACTACTGTATACTTGATACTTGGACGTTTCCCTCACAGACAGCCATTGTTGGAATAGCTGGGCTATAGCTTGTACATTACACTAATAAAGCCCATCCATTTATAAAATATATTATATATAATATACAAATAACTATTACCATTAATATATTATTAATAATTGAGGCAATATATGAGTGTATTAGAAAATATAAATTATTAAATAAATATGACAAAATATAAATAACAATAAATAATAAAATTTATCTATAAAATATGAAAAAAATTCATTCCATAATTCTAGAGTCTAGAGTACCCTGCTAATACAAGTTGTATATTGTAAAAAAAGATGCCATTAACATATTTTATGTGTACTCGTTTCAATATTAATTTTCCATATTTTGAGTTTACACCTTAGTGGTGAAATCATCAGAACAAATAATTATTGTGTATTTAACTTTTTGAGGAACTGTTTTATCATTTTGCATTTTTCACAGTGGTTGAAGTAATATGTTAGGGTTCCAGTGGCTCCACCTTCTGGAGAACATTTTGTTATAAGAATGTTTGTGGGTGTGGACTGAATCTCATTTGAGCTTTGATTTGTAGTTTCCTAATGATTAATAATGTTGGCACATCTTTTCATTTAGTTTTTGTGTGAGAGTTTTTTAATTTTTTTCTCTCATATATTATATCCCAAATGCAGTTTCCCCTTCTTCTTCTCCTCCCAGTCTCCCACTCCACATCCCTTCTACCCCAGATCTACTCCTCATCCTTTCTCTTCAGAAAAGGGCAGGCCTCCCAGGGATAGCAAACAAACATAGCACAATTTATAATAAAACTAGACACAACCCCTCATATTAAGGGTGGACATGACAACCCAGTAGAAGAAAAAGGGTCCCTAAAGCCAGCAAAAGAGTTAGAGACAGCTTCCACTGTTAGTAGAACCACAGGAACCCCAAGCTACATAATAGCACACATGCAGAGGGTATAGGTCAGACCCATACAGGTTCCCTGATTAAAAATTTAGTGTGATTTCCAAAGCTTCACAGAGAAACTCTGTCTCGATAAAATGAAAAAAACAAACAAACAAAGAAACAATCAAAGAAAAACATCTTTTGAGCCTTTGAGCTGGGATTCTTCTTTTATTCCTATTATTCTTAGGTTTGGTCTTTTCAAGATGTCCCAGAATTCCTGGAGATTTCATGTCAGGAACATTTTAGATTTAACATTTTCTTTTTTTTTTTTTATTGTTTTGAGACAGGGTTTTGCTGTAGCTTTGGAGCCTGTCCTGGCACTAACTCTTTTAGACCAGACTGACCTCAAACTCACAGAGATCCACCTGCTTCTGCCTCCCGAGTGCTGGGATTAAAGGCATGCGACACCACCGCCCGGCAGATTTATTATTTTCTTTAACTGATAGATCTATTTCTTCTATTGTATCTTCAATGCCTAAGATTCTCTCTCTCATCTCTTGTATGCTGTTGGTAATACTTAGTTCTGTGGTTTCTGTTCACTTACCTAGATTTTCCATTTCCAGAATTCCATCAAGTTGTGTTTTCTTTATTGCCCCCCCCCCCATTTTCAGTTTTTGAACAGTTTTATTTATTTATTTCAATTTTTTTCTTGGTTTTCTTTAAGGGATTTATTCATTTTCTCTTTAAGGACCTCTATTGTCCTTAAAGGTTTTAAGGTCATTTACTTGTGCTTCAGCTGTGTTGGAATATTCAGGGTGTTGCTGTGGTAGGATGGCTGAGCTCTGATGGTGACATATTGCCCTGGCTGTGGTTGATTGTGTTCTTATGCTGGCTTCTAGGCATCTGGGTTTGGGGTGATTATAGGTCTAGGTGCCAATTTACGAGTTTGTCTTTGTTGGATGGGTGTTTTGGGTTCTTGGTTTCTGTTTCCTCTCTGGTCTTCTTGTCTGTGGTTGAGTAGAGGGTCTCTGCCTAAGTTGGGGGCTGGACTCCTGATGACCACAGTGGCCTCTGCTTGAGCAGGAGTTTCCACCCAAATTGGGGACTGGGATTCTGGCTGCAGGAGTGGTCCTGGTCTAGTCAGGGTCCTCTCAGTTTTGGGGAGCTGGTGTGGTCACTAGGGATCTGTGTGTTGGTGTGGCCTCTGGCGATCTAGGTGCTGCTGTGGCTTCTGGTGGAGTAGGGAGTTTCAGATGGAGGGGGGTGGGCTGGGGATCTTGGTACTAATGTGGATTCTGGTGGGACAGTGGTCTTTCTGCTGGATGTGTGCGTGGGATAGGGTGATAGAAGCAGGAGGAGCTGTTGTAGTTAGGTTGGGAGGGTTCTGGGGGAGTGTTGGTGGTCTGCAAGCGGGGTGAGGGTCCTTATCTGGGTGCTGGCCTGGCTTCTGGTTAGGCAGGGGGATATAAAAACATTTGCATCAAATTGGTCATTTGTATTATTTCTGTGGAGATGTGTCACTGGGCATGGTGGGAACATATTTATTATTTTGGCACTTGGAAGAGACAGAGACAGGAGGACCAGGAGGAGTTCAATGTCATCCTTGGCTGTATGTCAAATTTGGGGCTAGCTTGGGGTATTTGAGACCTGTTTCAAAAGACAGAAGTGAGGAAGAGTGTCTATTCAAATTTATCCACTTTTAAATGATCTTGTTTTCTTCATGTTAAAACACCTTGCATTACTGACATAGATCCTGCAATGTGTTCTCCTTCTTATATATTGTTGGATTTAATTTGTTAAAAATTTTGTTTCTCCCATGCTGATGAAGGATATTGGTTTGTAGTTTGCTTTTACGGGTTTTGTTTTCTTGGTAATATTTAGTCTTTTAGAATATGCTGTACAGCATTCTTTTCTTATAATTGTATGTTATGAGTTAATATATAATTTGTGTTATTACTTCCTAATCATTGATAAAATTATCCAGGACCATCTGGGCTTGGAGTTTCCTTTGTAGGATGATTTCAAAGATTTTAAAACTCAATTTAATGGGTATAAAAGCTTTTGGGTTTATATAGTTCTTGTGCGGTGAGCTTGGTAGGTGAAGTCTCAAATGGAATTTCTATTCAGTGTTGGTTGTTAATTTGCATTTATCCCAAAATAAGCAACTCTGAAATTTTAATAGCTGAAGAATCATTAACATTACCTCTATTCATTTTTGGATTAAACTGGTAGGAAATTATCAGTTTTATTGATCACAACAAAAGCAGTTTGCTATTATATTAAATTTCTATATAATCTTTTTCCCCCTTGTCCTGTTCCCTGATTTTTTACTTCCCATTCTTTTCCTTTAGAGAGAACTGAAACAATGTCTCACTCCTAGCCCAGGATGGTATAGACCTTGCAGTGATCCTCATGTCTCTGTCCCCAGGGGCTGAGACTGCAGATGGGGCCATCACACCTGGCTTATTTTTCAGGTTTTCTATTTATTTGGTTTCTGTTATGGTCATTATTATTTTCTGCCTTCTGCTAACATTGGTTCAATTTGCTTCTCCATGTCTAGTTTCTTAAGAACAGAAACAGAAGTAATTCACTTGAAGACTTTTGTGGGTTTTTTTTTTTATGTCAACTTTTTGTTCTAGAAAACACTCTTAAATCCTGTTTTGATGGTAACCCGAACTTTCCTTAGGCTGTGTTTTTATTTTCATCCATGTGTTCATTCATTTACTAATTGCCCTTTAATTTCTCCTTTGACCCATAGTTAGTTATGAGTATTTTATTTAGTTTGAAATATTTAGACATTTGCAAAGATCTTTCTGTTGATTTCTAGCTTAATTTCTTCTGGGACAGGAACCGTACTTATGTGCCTTTTATATTTTAAATAATCCATTCAGACTATGGGGTTTATGACCCAGAATATAGCCTATCTTGGTAAAGGTACCATGGGCATTTGGCAAGTCTGTGTGTTCCAAACTTCATTCATGGAACATTCTGGGAATGTCAATTGGGCCAAGGTGTTCAGATTTTTTGTGGCCTTATTTATTTTTCTGTCCTATTATTGGAATAATAATTAAGAGGAATTGAACTTCTGACTATAATTATAATTCTTAGTTTTTGCTTCATGTATTTTTTCTTAGACTTAATTCCTTTTAAAATTTACTTTGCATCCTGACTACAATTTTCCCTCTCTCTTCTTCTCCCAGTCCCTCCCCTATTTCCCCTTCCGCCTCCCCATCCACTCCTCCATTTCTATTCAGAAAAGGGCAGACCTCCCATGGATATCATCAAAACACAGTATATCAAGTTGTAGATAGACTAAGAACCTCCCTATGTATTAAGGCTGCACAAGGCCACCCAGGATGAAGAATAGAGTCCCAAAAGCCAGCAAAAGAGTCAGAGACAGCCCCTGTTCCCACTGTTAGAAGTCCCTCAAAAAGACCAACCTACACAACTGTAACATATATGCAGAGGGCCTAGGTGACTCCCATGCAGGGTCCCTGGTTGTCAGTTCAGTCTCTGTGAGCTCCCATAATGCCAGGTAAGTTGATTCTGTGGGATTTCTTGTGAAGTCCTTGAACCCTCTGATTCCTACAATCTTTCCTCCCTCTCTTCAGAAGGATTCTCCAAGCTCGACCTCATGTTTGACAGTGGGTCTCTGACAGTGGGTGACCAGTTCAGTTTCCACAAGTTACTGGACGAAGCCTCTCTGATGACAATTGGAATAATCACCAATCTATGAGTATAGCAAAATATTTTTAGGCAGCTGACCTGGGTCTGAAAAAGCCTGGGTTAAAACAGGTCTCACTGAACATAGTGGACAATGAGGACTACTGAGACATCAAGAACAATGGCAATGGGTTTTTGATCCTATTGCATGTATTGGCTTTGTGGGAGCCTAGGCTGTTTGGATGCTCACCTTACGAGACCTGGACAGAGGAGGGTTTTCCTTGGACTTCCCACGGGATGGAGAGCCCTGATTGCTCTTTGGGCTGACGAGGGAGGGGGACTTGACTGGGGGAGGGGGAGGGAAAGGGGAGGCGGAGATGGGGAAGAGACAGAAATATTTAATAAATAAATAAATAAAAATAATAAAAAAATAATACACAAATATTTAGAACTATATATTATCTTGAACAATTAATCTTTTATCACTCCAGTGAATTTATTTACTCATTCCTGAAAGTTTTTTACATTAGAGTCTAGATTATCTACTAATGAACCCACACTAGCTTTATGTTTTCATTAGTGTTACCGTGGCTGATAATAAAGCCACCCCCACCTTTTCATTAGTATTACCATAGTATACATTGTTTTCCTGTTTTGTGGCAGAATTTAACACAGAACTTTTTACATGGTAAATAAGTACTCCACCAACTGAACTAAATCCCCCACATTAGCTCTGTCCTTTTCTTCCCCATTTGTTTACAACTCTTTCGTTGTTGTTGTTGAAAATAGATTTTTTCATGCAATATATGATTAAAGTTTCCTGTCCCCAACTCCTCCCAGATCCCCCCCCATTTCCTTACCTACCCAAATCCACACCTATTCTTTCTCTCTCATTAGGATTCAAAAGACATCTAATAATAATAATAAAATTAGATAAAATAAAAACAAATAAACCAGAATAGGACAAAACAAACAAACAAACAGAAAGGGCCAAAGAGAAAACTCAAGAAATACAGATTAATTCAGAGACACACCCGTTCTCTCTCTCTCTCTCTCTCTCTCTCTCTCTCTCTCTCTCTCTCTCTCTCTCTCTCACACACACACACACACACACACACATACACACACATTTCCCATGAAAACACAAATCTGGAAAGCATAATGTATATGCAAATGACCATGTTGTGGTTTGAGTAGGTATGCCCCTATAGACTGACTGGTTCATGTGTTTGATTGCTTGGGTTATAAGTAGTGGCACTATTAGGAGGTGTGGTCTTGTTGAAAGAAGTGTAAGTGTGTCATTGTGGGAATAGGGTTTGAGGTCTCATATGCTCAGACTGTCCCAGTGTGGGACACAGTTCACTTCCTGTTTTCTGTATCAAATCCTGATCAAGATGTAGAACTCTCAGCTGCCTCTCCAGTACTATATCTGCCTGCATGCCGCCTTGCTTCTCACCACGATAATAATGCTAAACCTCTGAAAGCATAACCTGTTATCTCAATAAAATGTTTTCCTTCATAAGGGTTGTTGTGGTCATGGTGGCTCTTCACAGCAATAGAAACCCTAACTAATACAGACCAGTATGTTTTTTAAAGTGTTGGCAAAGCTTAATGAGATGAGAAACCTCCAAAAATTCATTTTGTGCTGGCTATCTACTGCCAACAGTTGCCAATTGGAGATATCTTGTGGGTTAGGGATTTGTGTTTGTGTCCATTTCCCTTCTCAGCTCTAGGATCCATCTGGCCCAGACAGGTGCAAGCCCCATGAATGTTGCAACATGCGAATTTAGATATGTATTGTTCCTGCTGTAGTTAAATGGCCCTCTTTCTTTGGTAGCCTCCATCCTCTTTGTCTCTTGTCATCTGCTTCCTCTTCAGCAGAGTTCCCAGATCCTTGAGGGGAGGAATTGACGGAAACATCCCATTTAGGACTATGTCTTCCAAACTCCCTCACTCTCTGCACACTGTCCAGCTGTGGGTCTCTGTGTTTATTCCCATCTATTGTGAAAGCAAGCTTCCCTGATGATGGCTGAGCAAGACACTGATCTATGTGGATAGGAGAATGTTGCAATTTAAAGTACTTTATTTATAAGCCACATGTAGCTTAGTCTTGTTTCTTAATCCATTTGATGATTTCTGCCTTTAAAGTATTTTTTATTATTTTTAAAATAATTATTATTTTATGTGTATGGTTGTTTTGCTTGCACATATACATGTATACCACATGCATGCCTAGGGCCTGAACAGGCCAGAAGAAAGCATTGAATTCCCTAGAAACTGGAGTTTTGGGATGCTTGTGAGCTTTCATGTTGGTGTTGGGAATTGAACTTGGGTCCTCTTGAAAATTAGTCTGTGACCTTAACTACTGAACCATCTCTTTAGCCCCTTGATTGTAACCATTCTTGCTTAGTGCAATTTTTAATATGGTTAATTGAAAACTTGCCATAATGTTATTTCTTATTTATCCAAATTTTTGTTTCTTTTTTTCTATTTTTCCTTCCTTTTTTTGCAGGATTGGTCAAATTACATTTTTTTCTTACATTATTAGGCATTGTTGGAGTGTTGGAGATAAAAGGTTTTCTTCTATCTCTTTGTTCTTAGTTATTGGGACCCTGAGAATTAAACCAAAAGGGACAGGTTAAGAAGAGAAAACAATAGATCTGATTATGTACATACACAAAAGTTCACAAGAAAATAATACTGAAGGACATAATTAGAATTTGGAGCGATATCTTACCTTTATAAAGGACAAAGAAGAGAGCATGTCTGGATAAACAGCACTTATTCAAAGAAAGAAAGAAAGGTTATTTACTGAGAAACAAATAATGTTTCAGAAAGATAAATGGGTCCTACAGAGAATAGCTGAGAGATAGTTTCACTACCTTTTCCTTCCAGGGCATGAAAGCTATACAGAAATGCTTCTAGCTGCTTTATTTAGAATGGCTCAAACAACCCTGCTGTCCTGATGTGGGTTAATAATTAAACTGTGGCACCTAATATTATTTATCAATAAAAGGAAGTGACTCATTTATATTGTCTGATAACTTGGGTGAGCTGCAGAAAATTAAGCTGCGGGGGAAAAAAAAACAACCCCACAATGTTACCTACTGCTATTCCACTTACATAACATTCTTGAAATGATACAGTAATAGAAATCAGCAGAGCAGTGGTTGTCAGAGGTTACAGAGGCAGTGTGGAGAGCGAGAGGAAAATAAGTGGGATGGCTACAATGGCATCAGAAATAGTACTTGTGCTGATGAGAATGTCTGGTGTTTTCACTGTAAATCTTCTAGTTGTGATAGAGTAATGCGTTTTTTCAAGATGTTATCCTTGGGAGGATTGAATAAAGGATACAAAAGATTTCTTTTTCCTTTTTCTTCTCTCATACAACAGCCTCCCCTCCCTCTCCTCCTGCAAGTGCCTCCATCCACTGCTATTCTTTGCAATAGTTGTTCTAAAGGAATGTCAATCTACTATTAAGTGAAAGGAAATGATTTAAAGGTCCAGCGAGATGGCTCAGTGGGTAAAGATGCTTTCCACAAGTTATCTTCTGAACTCTTCATGCATGCCATGCCACACACTTGCTCATGCATGCATGTGCATGCTCGTGTGCACACATAATAGATAAATATAATCAAAAATTGAAAACATATTTTATTTTTTAAATGAAGACATTAAATAGCGAAACAACTGAAAGCATTCTTCAATAGCAGTTCTCTCTGACTGGCTGTATAATCCTCCTCACAATGTGACTACATTTTTGTTGGAATTGACTAACTGATTCTAGGTTAGCCCTTCAAGCAAAAGAAAAGTTTCCTGAGGGAATTATACCAAGCATTTAACAAAGTAGCAGTGTCCTAGGTCTCAATTCCTGGGACAAATGGCTGACGCACCAATTTTACATATCAAAGCAGACACAGGCCTCCAGGTTCTTCCTGCCCCCCTCAGTCTCTACCAGTTACAGGGCCCTTCTGGCTGGTATACCTAGTCCCTACCCTAAATTTCTTCAGCCCAGGAACAGGGTTGCCCTTTCCCCAACTCCACTTCCCTATATAATCCAGTCATTTTTGGTTACCCCTTCTCTTTTGAGCCTTCTGGCTGCACCTAGTTCCCCTCTCTCTCCTGTCCCCTCTCCTCACGTGGCCCAGCGCAGTACAGTCATGGCTACCCGGTAGTCATCCAGATGTCCCTGCCTCTGCCTAGCTCTTCCACATAGCTATAATAAACTTTTCCATCCAGCATACCTAGGTGGGATGTGGAGCACACCATGCCCTTGCTTTTTCCATTTATTTCTTTTTTCCCCCATTCATAGTGGTCGTGTAGAAATTCTCCCAAAAAAGTAAAAAGAGTACTTCCTAATTCATTTTATGATTTGAGAATCATTGACACAAAATGGTGGGAAAAAATAACTAGCGGAAAAGAAACCACAAAATAAAGCCCTCATAAGCACAGGTGGAAATTTGTTTTAAAAAAGTTTAGAAAAATCCAGTATTATTAAACATGATGCTATATCATTATCAAATAGAATTACCTCAGGTATTCAAACTTAGTTTGACATTTAAAAATCAATCCTGGCTACTCGTAGATTAAAAAAAAATAGCTATATGATAATTATAGTATTTTTAATAAAATAATTTGGCATAAATCCAAACTTCTGGTTTTTAAAAGGTGTAAGCAAAGTAGGAGTGGAAGGGAACTTTTCCCTTAGGATAAGAAAGCTCTTCTGGAAAAAAAGAAAACAAATGTAAAAAGCCTCCAGCTAGCATCATGGAGTGAAGGCTGTTTTCTTTGTAAGATCATGAAGGGCTGGGAGAGCCCCACTGCTGCTGGTCGCCATTGTACTGCATGGAACACATGGCAGATCCGTCCAGGAAAAGATGTTTAACATGAGTAGTTTGGGGGAAATTAAAAATCAGAACAACACCTATAAATACTTAATAGAATGCCTAGAATTCCATCTCATTCAGTTTTGGCAAGGATGCTAAACAACTGGCACATTGCTGGTAGGCATGTAGATTGTGGTGACAACCTTGGAAAATAATTTGGTAGTTCCTTTAAAAGCACACATTTTTTTCTTAGATTTTACTTTAGTTTTAATTCTGTTGTATATTTGTATGTCTCTGTGGGTTTGGGCATATGAATACAGGTGTCTGCAGATGTCAGAGAATCCCCTGGAACTGGAATTTTGGGCAGTTGTGAACCAGACAACATGACTACAGAGAACAGAACAGGCATAACACACACACACACACACACACACACACACACACACACACAAAAACCAGAAAACAAAAAACAAAAACAAAATAAACTTCCAACCTGTGACATACAGAGTGGTGCTATATGCCGGGGATTCTAACACTCAGGACGCTGATGTAAGAGTTCAAGGCCAGTCTCCAAAATAGGTGAGTGAAGGGAATTCAACATGTATCTTCACAGTAAGGTATTTATTTACTCAAGAGAAATAAAAACGCATTTTTTACTCAGAGGTTTGCATACTAATATCAAAGCAGCTTTATTTACAATAGCCAAAATTCAGAAGCATCCTAAATTTTCGTCTAGTAATATAAGTAAATGAAAAGTTGTAGTTAATTCAGAAACAAAGTGTTAATGACACATTAGCATGGGTGAATCTCAAAATAAACATGCTGAGTGAAAAACACAATCCAGAAATAAATGCATATAATTTATATGATTTTGTTTACATGAATTTCCAAAGAATTATTTATACTGACAGAATGTACATTAATGGTATTGGCTGTGTATTGATTTTTTTTTACCTCAGTAAAGTTTGAAAAATAGCCCTGCACAGTGGTATATGTCTATAGTGTTAGATACTTCAGGAGGCAAAGGTTGGAATGAAATTACAGGTACCCAGAAATTTTAGTCCAACTTGGGCTACATAGTGAGACTGTGTCTCAAAACCAAAACAAAATCCCATGCAAGTTTATTTGTATTCCATACATTTATTTTAAATAAATTATAGCCTTAGATTTATAAAAAAAATGTATAAACAAAGTTTAAAAGTTGAAAGAGGGAAGTCACAATTTTTGAATAAGGAAAAACAGTCACTAGAATTTTCTAATTAAATTTATGAGTCACATCTACAACTTACAAAATAAACAACTTTTCTTATGAGGTGGAGAATCATGCTTGCAATAATATATAGAGGAAGGAACTATAAAAATATATAAGAATATATGTCAATATACATTACCATATGAATGCAAATAAACTGGAAAAATCTATTGTTTTCCATATTTAAGGTACTAAAGAGGGAACACAGGGTCTCATGCTTGCTAAGCATATACCGTACCACTGAGATCCACCCTTAACTCTGTACTTGATCTTGATGTTGCTCTGGCCCATGATACCATCTCATCCAACAGTCCCATTCAGGATTCCCTCCCAAGGTACCTCTTTCCACTGCATCCTCATCTGCAGAAAGACTTCGAGAATTGGAAGCAAGAGCACAAACATTTTGAGGTGGCCCATTTGCTGCAGAGATGATTGAGATTATCTGGAAATTCTTTACTAGTTAGTCTTGTCAAAGTACTAAGTCTCCCTCATAGATGTCTAAATAGCTCAGTGTGAATGGTTCCTTGCCTTCAAGGATCTGAAAACAGTCACATAGGTTCCAACCTCAGGGTGTTCTTCTAGTGTCCTAGTTATCAGATTCTTCGTGATCTTGGTACCCTTAACCATACCACCTGAAGTGTAATACCTGGGCTATTGCATTCACATCTACCAGGAGCTTGTTTGGAGTTTCTTGCTCCTCCCCAGACCTAAAGGAGTTTGGCATTTAACAAGATGAGTTGTGTGCGCATCAGACTTTTAGAAACACTCCCCTTGAGTAGGGCACATTCACATTTGTCAACATGTCATATAATGGGTGCTCTCCAAATGTAAGATGATCCCAGTATTCCTGTGGCATAAAAAGAAATGCTTAGAACTTCATATAGAATCATTCACTGTGGAAACAATTATTTATGGAGATTGTTGCTTTCTGTGAACTACTGTTACCAGGCACTGTGCACTGGGAGACAAAAGTAAAAAATCAGATCACCACTAAAGTCTAAGAGTTTCAGGCTCCAGTAGAAGAGTTGTCATAACACATAAGTGATAAACAGTAAAAGGATTATATGGATAATAGATTTGATTGCTCAGAGAGGAAAGCTCATTTGGGACAGTGGTTCCAGAGGCATAGACCTGTCTCTGGACTTGGAAAATGAAAACCAGCTCATCCCTGGATACAGTTGTGGAGATGTGGCCTAAGAGAAGCATTCACATTATTATTAAAACGGTACTCTCTAATGGAACTATTTTGAACTTTTAATCTGATTAGTTGGAATTTAAGCTCAAGAATGCATTTTTAGAAAGTTCCGGGTTATGCTGATGCTGCTGGTTTATGAATCCCACGTGGAGAGCCATTGACTTTTGAAGAAATCATGTGGGTCTTGAAAGCAGTTTGGGTTCTTTTACTTTTCAGTCTTAATTTTCTTTTTGATGATTCTCTTGAAGAAACAGAGTGACAATAGACATCTTGCAAGTTGTTAGGAAGCCTCTTGGTATACTGTCTGTTGCTCTGTATTGTGTATGAGTGAAAAGGATAGTGTTATTTACGTAAAGGCCACTTGAGAATGGGCTCAGGACTGCTTTGGGGAACTTTGGGCGAGTCTTCCACATTATTGACTAATAGTATGCAGTGTTTCTTGCATGGGTTGTGCTGGTCCATTTCTTATTCTGATGACAATTCATGTTCCCTTGCAGTGAGTAAAAACAGTGGTATCTAAAGGCTTAGGCAAAGACCAGTGTCATTCTAAATTCACCATGAAAAGGAATGATTTGAGAAATGGAAAGTGAAATGCGCATTCCACTAGGCAAAATTAAAACAATATTTCTCATTTAATAAAACTTTCTTAGACTTGTTTTTTTTTAGAATCCCAAATAACTCAATGTATTTGGAAGAATGTGGGACTAGATATTGTCTTTTCTCTAATAGCAGTCCATTAGTTATTAAATACCATGTATTGTGAGATATTTTGATTTCACTCTGACACCCCAAGACTACCCAATGATAAAGTTATAGCTTCAATCAAGGGGCGGAGACCTTGATTGAATTGGCCATAGAGATGCCAACAATTTGATTAGAGAAGATGCACAGGAAGGAAAGGGTAGGGGAATTGGAGTTTGAGTTCTCTTGGTTCTGGGATGAGGGAAGAGACATGTCTTTTGCTATGTCTCTGGCTAAAAAGCAAGGTCAGCTAGTTGTTACTCAGTCTCTCTGAGCTAGCAGTTTTTCATCCAGCCTTTGACTTCTGATCTTATTGATAAATGAACAATCGATACTTAATTTACATCTGGTGAAAGCCATGCCATGATGCAACCAGAATGGCAAGTGGGGCACTGAGTGAGGGGCCATGGGATTGCAGACAATAATTAAAATAACAGTATATTCTTGTGCGGCCACTAAGCTGATAGAAAAAACAAAAACCATGAACAAAATGATTTGGCAACTGAGCCTGTTATCCTATCACAACTTTTTTTTTGTTTGGTTTTTTTGAAACAGGGTTTCTCTGTGTTGCTTTGGAGCCTGTCCTGGCACTAGCTCTTGTAGACCAAACTGGCCTCAAACTCACGGAGATCTGCCTGCCTCTGCCTCCCAAATGCTGGGATTAAAGGTGTGCACCACCACTGCCCGACTTCATCACAACTTCTTATATGATTCCTAAATTAACTTGGGAAATTATTTTCATGCCAACTATGATGGAGGAAGGTCATTGGCTAATAAAGAAACCGTCTTGGCCCATTTTATAGGCCAGCCTTTAGGTGGGTGGAGTAAACAGAACAGAATGCTGGGAGGAAGAGGAAGTGAGCTCAGACGCCATGCCTCTCTCTCCAGGGCAGACGTGATGGAACAAGCGGCCAAGTCAGACATGCTGAATATTTCCCAGTAAGACTGGTGCTACACAGATTATTAGATATGGGTTAAGGCAAGATATGAGAGTTAGCCAGAAGAGGCTAGATATAATGGGCCAGGCAGTGTTTATATGAATACAGTTTGTGTGTTGTTATTTCAGGGCATAAGCTAGACAGGTGGCCAGAGCCGGGCAGCAGGAATGCAGCCCGCAGCTCCCTACTACACAACTAGTACTTGACTTCAACATGGAGATGCATTGGGTTATAGTTGGCAATTAATTACATAGCAAAAGTTTTAATGGAATATATTAATTGTACATAGTGGTGGGCTTCATAAAGAATTTCTTTCAAGTATGGCATGTATTTTGAAATATTCTCATACCCTTCTTTTCTTCCTTCAACCTCTTTCCATCTTTAGATGGTCTCCACTAGTCTTCTTCATTATGCAGTCTTCCTTTTGATCGCACTGTGTGTGCAATTATAGTTTTATGTATTTGTAAACAATAGTTGAATTCACAAAAGAGAGAAAACATAATATTTATTTTTCTGAGCATGGTTCATTGTACTTAATATGATAATTTCCATTTATATCAATTTTCTAGGAAACCACACAATTTTGTTCTTCTTTATGAATGAAATAAAATTTCATTATGAACATATACTTAATTTTTTAAAAATCCATTTATCTGTTGATGGACACTTACGATGATTCCATAACTTTGCTTTTCAGAATAGTTCAACAATAAACAAGACAGTACAAGTATCTCTATAGTATGCTGGCTTATCAGTGAAAGAGGTATCTTGATTAAGGAAGCCATTATGGAGTTTGGGAGAAACCTGGTTCTAAGGAAATTCCTAGGGATCCATAAGGATGACTGTAGAGAGCAGCGTGGAGCCACATCTGATAATCAGCTCCTAATTATGGCTAAGACCTGACTTATGCTGTGATCACACAATGATTGTCAGCTGCTTGCATATGCGTGAACCTATGGGCAGTGCCCACCTGGCAATCCGGGGTTGGCGGCCCATGCCTTTTTAAGGGCTGAGAGAGGTTTGCCTGGAGAGAGAGGGGAAGAGAGAGAGAGATACAATTGTAAAAGAGGTCCTGAATAAACTGCTGCAAGAAGAGCTCCGGGTGTTGCATCATCCTTGCCGGTCGAGGGTGGACATGACAGATGACCCCAGCTAAGAATCCTAGCAATAGTGGAGAGGATGCCTGAATTGGGACTTCCCTAATTGTCATCATAGAACCTACATCCAGTGACTGATGGAAGCAGATGTAGTGATCCACAGCCAAGCACTGGGCTAAGCTCCTGGAGTTCAGCTGAAGAGAGGGAGAAGTGTTGTTTTTTAAATCGTGATTTCTTTTCTGCACTTATTGAACTTCATCTCCTCTTTATTTTCTGATTCAGCGAGTGCCTTGGACCAGAAGAATAAGAGTCGCGAGTCTATCTTTTCGTTGCACCCCTTAATAAATTATTGACCAAACCTTGTAGGTTCTCACTTCAGAGGAGAGATCATATGAGCAAGGGAGGGTCAAGATCATGATGGGGCAAACCACAGAGGCAGCTGACCTGAGCTACAGGGAGCTCATAGAATATGGACTGACAGTTGGGAAACTTTCATAGGACTAAAAGAGACCCTCTGAATGTGGTTTAATCAGTTGGGGGGGATCCTGACAGTGGCACCAGGGTTTACCAGATGCATAAACTGACTGTTTTGAGCCCATTCCCTATGGTGGGATGGATACCTTGCTTAGCCTTGATACAGGGGCGGGGGGAGTCTTGTCCTGCCTCAACTTGGTATGCCAGACTTTGTTGACACTCCAAGGGGGTCTTACCCTCTCTAAGGAGTGGATGGACTGGGATAGGGGTATGTGGGGGTGGAAAAAGGGGAGGGAGGGAAGGGAAACTAGAGTTGGTTTGTAAAATGAAAAAAATTTCAACCATAAAATTAAAACAACAAGAAAAATACCAAAATTGCAAATAAAAGCAAAAAAAAATTGCTGGCTTATAATTCTTTGATATATACCCAGGAGTAGTATAGCTAGGTCATATGGTCATTTAATGTTCGGTTTTCTGATGAACCAGCATCATGGCTGACTATTTTATATTCCTACCAGCACTATGTAAGGGTTCCTTTATCCTGCAACTTCAATTAACATTTATTTATTTTTCTTAATGATAGCTATTTTGATTGAAGTGAGATGCAATCAAAATACAGTTTCAATTTGTATTTCCATGATGGCTAAGAAGTTATACCATTTTTCATTTTTATTGACTATTTGTATTTAAACTTTTGAGAACTTTGTATTCAT
The DNA here is from genome assembly GCF_014885135.2 of Alexandromys fortis. Taxonomy (NCBI): domain Eukaryota; kingdom Metazoa; phylum Chordata; class Mammalia; order Rodentia; family Cricetidae; genus Alexandromys; species Alexandromys fortis. Next base: position 3,704,650 of record NW_026068001.1, read on the forward strand.
TTCATTACCACTTTTATTGATTGAATTGTTTGATTTTTATTGGGCATGTAATTTTTCAGTACTTGGTGTATTCTAGATATTAATCTTCTATGAGATGTATAGCTGGAAAAGATTACTTTCTTGTTCTAGAATTTATCTATTTTCACTATTGTCTGGTTTACTGGGCAAAAGCTTTTAATTCCATGCAAGCCATATGTCACAATAAAACAAACTTGATGATTAAGACACAGAAAAACGTAGCATGTGTGAATTAGGACACGTGTATGCTCCCATCCATGACACACATCTCAAAATAATCAAACAAATCCAAAACCCACACAGAACAGATATGTTCCAGTTAATGTGAAGAAAAAGCATAGAGCAGAAATCTTTATCCATTGGAGTTCCGGATGTTTGGAACCAACATCAAGATAGTGAACATATGTCACTTCCCACATTATGTGTCTTTACTGGCTCCTCTGTTGCCTTCTGGATCAAATTTAAATAACCTATTTCAAGAGCAGTCAACATCCCTTCATTTTAGTGGTTCATTGTATAAATAAACATCATGGGCAAAATTAGTGTCTCTGACTTTCTTCTTTCTAAATAATGTGGTTGAGGCATGTTTAATATATTTTAGTTTTCTCTCCCCAAATCATGTCAAGTAAATTATATTTTCTTATGCCTTGCAAAGTTTATGCATATATCACTTAAGCCATGATCAAAAAGGATAAAGCAATTTTAAGAAAAAGGATACAAACCAGCTATATTTTATGAGCCTAAAACTGTTTTACTCAGAAATTCCTGAGGAAAAATGTCTTACATTTTTAAGAAAAGACATTTTATTTTTTGATATAGTGAATGCTAGGTTACCATATAACATTAAACAGGAATTTTTGGTTTTCCTATTCTTGTGTTTCTTGTCCACCCACACAACCAATTTCACACACATTTGGTATTTTAAGTCACTTTGGACAAACCATGTTTCGGGACTCCCAGAGCCCCAGCAGCAAAATTGTAAGCATCCCTGCCATTTGCTGGCTTAGGTGCTTTGTGCTATCTGATTCTGAGACTAGGAACAAAAGGGTTTTATCAGAATTTGGAAGGGATAGCACCCCCATTAAGTATTAGGGTCTTGTCACAGTGGCTGCATTCAGTAGGTTTAAGGGAATCATGAATTTAGTGAGGGTAGGAAACATAGGAGGTGTAGGAGGGTGGAGGGAGAAAGGATGCAAATGATGTAAATACAGTATTCATGAATGAAATTCTTTTTTCCTCTATTTTTTCTTTTTAATTTTTATTATTTTTAAAATATATATATATATTTTTTATTAAAAATTTCTGCCTTCTCCCCTCCTCCCATTTCCCTCCCCCTCCCTCCACTCCCCTCCCCCTTCCTTTCCAGTCCAAAGAGCAGTCAGGTTTCCCTGCCCTGTGGGAAGTCCAAGGACCTCCCGCTCCATCTGCATCTAGGAAGGTGAGCATCCAAACAGGCTAGGCTCCCACAAAGCCAGTACATACAGTAGGATCAAAACCCAGTGCCATTATCATTGGCTTCTCAGTCAGCCCTCATTGTCCACCATGATCTGAGAGTCCGGTTTTATCCCATGCTTTTTCAGTCCAGGAAGGTTTTAACTTTAACATAGTAAAATTACATATAACAAAACAGGTTTCAAACAAAATTTACTGGCTTTTAAATATCATTAAGTGATAAAAAAATGTCCCTTTGAACAAACTATCGTTCTAGAATTCTGCATCTGAGTGCCAAAATGTTGGCTCAGCTGAATCCAAAGCTGAGCTAGAGTAGGTGAAGAGAGCTTGGACCCTGTCTGTTTGGAGGACCCTCTGTAAGGAAGAGCTGAGTGTAAAGTATAGGATTTACACTGGTGGAGCAGAAGTTGTTGGTACCTCATCAAAGAATCCTCAATTTTCACCATTCCCACATGCCTAGATATATCTTCATATTTCCAGTGCCTGGGACTTCTCCTGGGAGCTTTCATTGGTCACTAGAGCAAGATATATTTAAACATAGAATATAGTGGAAGTGTTGTTGAGTTAATGAATGGAGTATTTCTATTGGCTAGCAGAAGTTGGTGGGAGATTCCCACAGTCCTCATTCCTTCAAGGAGGACTACTTTGAGGTGTGCTCCATGAGTGAAAAATACTAGGAATGAGCTTCAGCTGCCACCACAGTAATTTGCTTATTAATTCAGCATGTACTGCTTGCTTTCTCTTCTTCCCTATCTCACCCACTGCCTTTTAAACTGCCGCTTCCTGGCATACTTTTCATATATTTGTCACAGCTTTTGTTTCTGAGAGATCCAGCCTTAAGAGTTAGAGTTTGGGATGTATGAAGCTGTAGCTGCTCACACCAGATGGGACCACGTTATAGGGGCTGCTGATGCCATCTTGGTGACTGAGTTTAGTAGTTCTGCAGTAGAAGTAGTTATTTGATTAGACTTCTATGTACCACTTGGGAAAACAGGGAAGAATGAATTAGAGCAATGGTTCTCAAAGTGGTACCATGAGCATAAGGATAATGATGGGGGAAGGTCATTGGTTAATTATAATAAACCAACTGCTTGGCCTCATAGCTTAGAACATAGATGGGAGGAGTAAACAGAATAGAATTCTGGGCAGAAGAGGAAGTGAGGTCAGACTCTGCTCTGCTCCTGGACAGACCCGACAGCTCTGCTCTCTGGAGTAGAGACACCATGCTCAGCCCTCCCAGGTAGACGAAATAGCTCTGCGCTCTGAGGCAGACGCATGGAGCTCAGACCCAGGATGGACGGAGGCTAGAATCTTCCCGGTAAGCGTACCTTGGGGTGCTTAAACACATCATTAGAAATGGGCTAGTCCAGGTGTGAGAATTAGCCTGTAAGGGCTAGAGTTCATGGGCCAAGCAGTGTTTAACTGAATACAGTTTGTGTGTTGTTATTTCGGGCATGAGCTAGCCAAGCGGTTGGGGTGTTGGGGACGCAGCCCCGCCGCTCATATTTCAACAGGATAACACGGGAATTTTTATTTATTTATTTATTTATTTTTTGCTTTTGAGGCAAGGCCTTCATTGAATTTCTGATTCTCTTGCCTCAGACTACAGAGTAGCTATGATTAAATTACAGAGTAGCTGCATCACCATGCCCTGGGCCACCATACCTGACTTTGGAGACCTCAAAAATGTAAAATTTTGCTTTCCCTCCAAGGCTTACTAAATGGGACAATTTGGGAGTGAGACCTGAAAACCTGTCTTTTAACAAGGTCTCCAAGGAATTCCAATGCCCCCAAAGTAGAGAGAATTGGCTGCCTAGAGACTATTTACAAGGCTGTATACCAAGAGCCCTGGTAAAAGACTGTAAGAGCCTGAGCAATTGTATTGGATTACTGTCTCCCATTTCTTTTTGCCTTGGACCATGCTCAGCATGCACTGTGCTTAATAAGTGCTGGAACCCTGATGTGTCTGTCCTATGCCATCATCAAGCAAGTGAGAGCTGTAATGGAATGACTAGAGAGGAGGAACAGTGGAGTGAGGAGGAGGTAATTGTTCATATGAGGTTCAAGCATTGACCACATGGCAATGAGAACATTGTCCCCTTTTCAGTTCCAGGGACAGAGTCCCTGGGGAAATTGGAGTAATACTCCAATTTAGTGAAATCTGATGTCCCCCTTTGAATAAACAGCAGATATTCCCTCTTCAGAAATGAAAATCCAATGACTCATGTACATGAAACCCAAAATGTTTTATAAATATCCATAAAGTAGGCAATAAAAGATCTTTAACAGAAATTATTTCCTGAGAAAAGAAATTGTCTGTATGCGAACAGGAAGGGGTAGATTTTGGGAAGATAGAGGGTGATGGTTAAGTGTCCTAAAATCTCAAATTACATTATGTTAACTTGAGACTTATGTCACATTTTGTATTTCTTTTTTTTTTGTATTCAAATACAGTTTGTCCAGGGTCTAGTTTCTGTCATAAGTTTTGGGATCCCGTGATTACTCTTCACAACCTTTTCCATTAGCATCTAGACTCTAAGAGCCTGCCTGTGGGTCTGTGGGAAACTGAAGTCTCCCAAGAGTCCTCAGGGCTGGGGTGAGGTGAGGGAGACAAGGCTGGCAATGAATTCCGGGAACAAGAAGGTCTTTGAGGCCTGTGCTGAAAACTGGACCACATTCTTTAGGCCAAAAGGAGCAATTGCAAGGTAGTTTTGTGGGTTGATTTCTGAGCCAGAGTTGAAACCAGGATGAGGCTGCAGGAAATCTGAAGGAGACCTGGCAGAGGAGGAAAAGGCTTTCTTTCCCTAAGCCAGGAACTGCATAAAGCCATGACCAATCGCAGGGCACTAGAACTGAGTGAGACTGGCAAAGATGGCTCCGCTGTCTGGTGATTTCCTGTGAGTAGTGGCAGCCAGTGTTCTGCCTGCTGGAATGTGGTCTGTGGAAGAACCTGGCTGGAGTTATTGGTGTGTTATTTATCTTTGACCAGGGAAAACAAAGGAGGTCTTTTCAAGAGGAACAAAAGAGGACAAGCGTATTGTGACCACAAAGCCTTGAAAAGGCACTGTGTGCCCTTCTTACCCAGTGGGACTTGAGCTGTGTCATACAAAATTAGTATGAAAATGAAGAAGTATGTGCATAAGCATTTACTAGGCATACGGAAATTTTTCATAAACAAAGAAGTCATTAGTGTACTTTGAAGAATAGGCTATGGTTGGCTACACCAAGGGACTTTTCAAGTCAACTAGGGTTTCTTTGTAGATTAAACGCTAAACTGTCATAAAATGAGTAAGCACACAAATCTCATGTCAGATAGAGAGACTAATGGGGCCAATGTCAGCACTGAGCTAGAGAGAACAAATCCACAGGGCAAATCCAATATCTTCAAAGCTCCCACAGTGGAGGGGCCCCTGGACACATGCATTTCTCTCCACTGAGTCCTTGGCTTCAGTAATAATGTATCTGGTTGCCATAACAACCAGCGGTGGAATGATTAATGTGGTTACTGAGTAGCCTACCAGTTCAGCTGTTAAAAGCTGACAGGGGTTTTAATGATTGCATGGCTTGCTTCATGGTTTAGTTATCAACCGGAGAGTGGTGGAAAAAAACCCGAAACAAAACAGATATTGGCTCTTGTGCCTTCTTTCCCAAGATCTGAAGTTCAGAGGGAGAAGGTATCACCCAAATCATTGGTGTGTGGTAAAACTCCCAAGCCAGATTCTCTGCTTCTTTCTGTCATCTGGTCAATGTACAGTACCTACTCGATTTACAGAAATCAACCAAAGCCACTTCAAAACTGTCTGCTTGTTGCCAACAAACTTTAATTCCCTAAAGAAGTATCTTAATTAACTCAGTATAAGAAAAATAGCAGCAATAACTATAAAATTGACAGAAGATAAATACTGGCATTCTTTACAGCTAAATTTATTAGGACTTTAAAAGGGTTGCTACAGCTTGCCTTGATTCTGTGAAACATGGTGTATTTTTGCAATTCCCTTTAGTCATAAATTAATATAGGCCATCAGGGATGAGCCTAATGGTGGATGAAGACTTTCTCATGGGGAATCACAGCACCTGAGGAAATGAATGACCGCAATCTACACACTTCTAACTATTCCTACAAATGATACAACTTGTCATAAAACTAGTCCCCAAAGTGGCATAGTAATTCCTAATAAGTCAGCCACATTATTCTTTTTCTTTCCTTTGTGTCTTGGGCTAGTATTGTTGTGATAAAACCCAGTGACCAAAAGCAAATTGACAAAGAAAGGGTTTGTTTCATCTTGTAGCTCTCAGGTCACAATCCATCATGAAGGGAAGTCGGGGCAAGAACTCAAGGCAGGAACCCAGAGACAGGAACTGAAGCAGAGATGACGATGAAGAAACACTGATCACTGGCTCATTACTTATAACTTGCCCAGATTGACAGAAACAGCAGTGAGGACACTCAATAGTTGTATTTACGATAATGTTCTATCCCAGGAATGTTTGACATAGATACTGTTCTGGTTTGAATATAAAATGCCCCCCTCACAGGTTCATTTATTTAGATGGTTGGTCCTCAACTAGTAGTGCTACTTTGGGAGTTGTAGAACCTTTGGGATGTGGGTACTGTGGAATAGAGGGATGTTACTGGGTGGTCAGGCCTTGAGAGTTATATTCCAGCCCTATTTCCAGTCCCATATTATATATTCTGCTTCCTGCTGCCAGGATGCGAACAAGCTAGCCCTGCTTTAGCTGCTACAAATGGAGCTGCTCCTGCTGCCATGTATTCTTTGATGTCATGGGCTGTATCTTCTGAAACTCCTGAGTCAAAATAACCCTTTTCACATGTAACTCATTTCTATTTGATCACCGTGACAAAGAAAATAACTAATAGGGCAGAGGGTTAGGTGTTAAGATCATGTTTTGAATTTACATTTCTTTATTTTGTATGTGTGTACATGCACACTCATGTAGTATGGCAATTGGGGATGTGTGTGGAAGTCGGAGAACAACCTGCAGGAGAAGGTTCCTTTCCCTGTGTAGGTCCTGGAGATTGAACTCAGCTCCTCAGGCTTGTCAGCAAGCATCTTTACCAAATGAGCTATTCCCCTGGCCCTGCAGATTCATTTAAAGATGATTTTCAGGAATAATTCACAGAAATCCTTTGCTCCCCCTTCATAGAAAATACAAGTTTGCAGCTGAGATTATGTGCTAATCAAGAGAAAAGCTAACATAGCTACAGGCTGGTTGTCCATTATCAGCATATCCAAAACTTTTGCCTTCAGAAACTAAGAACGTGTCAGCTTCTTCCTAGTTCCGGTGTAGTAAGGTTAAATATAGAGAGTGTTAGGAAAACAGTTATTGGGTGAACGGCATATTGGAAAGATTTGGTTCCCATGATGGGTAGAGGTGGCAGAGAAGTTGCTGAGACTTGCAGGAGATGAATATGTCACTGGAGCGGTTAAAAAGAAAAGACAAACCGTATGTCGTGTAGATTTCTGATTCAAACTGTTTAGCCACTTTGAAATGGAAATACTAAGTCCAAGACTTAAAGCACTGACAATGATGTGAATTTTCAAGTCATGAGGACATATATGGGTGCTGTTTTCCTAAGACACTATGCATCTCTAGGCAAGCCACATCTATGTGAGCTGTTCACTTCAAAACCCCCTTTCCACTTCCGTTCTCTGTTCTCTCACTGCCAGTATGAACTTCAGGTTCCTTAGGACTTTTTTTTCAAAAGACTTAAATGTCCATTCTTGTTTTTCCTCACCCAGGAAACATAAGTGCAGTCTCTCTTTATGTGAACACTAAAAATTAAACTGTAATGAATTAACTCAGAAGGTTGGGTGTGTATCAGGCACCAGGGATTCTGATTTATGCCAGCAACTTTGTGCTCCCAGACACCACCATTGCCTACCACACATGGCATAGCTGAGGAGAAGCGATAAATGATTAGAAATGGAAGTCCCCTTGGAGAGTGGGATTGTTACATCTCGGTAGCTGTGGGGATCACATTGCACAAAGCAATCATCAGGGCTGCAGAGTCTCTGTACCAGCATGGAGTAGCAGCTGCTGAATGGAGGGTGTGATTGTTCTCGCTCCATTTTAGTAAGGGAACCATGAGCCAGGGAATCAGCTCATGATAAATCACAGTAATAGCCCAGTAGACCCAAACTTGGTTCTGTCCAGAGGTGAGGCTGATGGAGAGCAGAAACAAAACATAAAATTGATTTACTATAAATTAGTTTTCCTCTGAAAAAGGCCAATTTCTCCCTGATGATTTTTTTTATTTATTTATTAAAGATTTCTGACTCTTCCCCACCACCGCCTCCCATTTCCCTCCCCCTCCCCAGGTCAAGTTCCCCTCCCTCGTCAGCCCAAAGAGCAATCAAGTTTCCCTGCCCTGTGGGAAGTCCGAGGACCACCCACCTCCATCCAGGTCTAGTAAGGTGAGCATCCAAACTGCTTAGGCTCCCACAAAGCCAGTTCGTGCAGTAGGATCAAAAACCCATTGCCATTGTTCTTGAGTTCTCAGTAGTCCTCATTGTCCACTATGTTCAGCGAGTCCGGTTTTATCCCAGGCTTTTTCAGATCCAGGCCAGCTGGCCTTGGTGAGTTCCCGATAAAACATCCCCATTGTCTCAGTGTGTGGGTGCACCCCTCGCGGTCCTGAGTTCCTTGATCGTGCTCTCTCTCCTTCTGCTCCTGATTTGGACTTTGAGATTTCTGTCCGGTGCTCCAATGTGGGTCTCTGTCTCTGTCTCTGTCTCCTTTCATCGCTGATGAAGGTTAATATTCAGGTGGATGCCTATATGTTTTTCTTTAGGTTCTCCTTATTTAGCTTCTCTAGGATCACTAATTATAGGCTCAATGTCCTTTGTCCTGAAGAATTTTTTTAAATCATTACTCTGTGTCAGAAAATGTGACCAGGGCATAAGGAAGCTGGTGAGTTACCGTACATCAATAGCCTGAAGAAACAGACCTGGTGTGTTAGAGGCCAACTTAATATGGAATATAGTTATCTCCAAGTGGGAGATAGAACAAGTAAAAAAAAAAAACTTGTTCCTTTCTAAATTTTTAAAGTGTGTGTGTGTGTGTGTGTGTGTGTGTGTGTACCATGGAATGTGTGTGAAGGTCAGAGGACAACTTGTAGAAATCAATTCTCTCCATTCACTATGTGTGTTCTGGAGAGTGAATTCAGGTCATCAAGCTAGACAGAAAGTGCCTTTAGCAGCTAAGCCATCCTGCTAACCCTAAGGCTGTTAAATTCTCTTTTTGCATTTGACTATGCACCAAGTCACCTATGATAGGAAGACTAGTTGAAGCAGGAAACAACCTTGACTCATAGGTTATTTCCTTTTATTACTTGAAAAAAAAAATAGAAAGAATTTAATAGAATCGTGGCCTGCATTTGAACAATAAATACTGAATTATCATTTTCTTCTGTATCCCCAGCATCTTTTCCTGTTTCATGCACACGGGTGTTGGGTAAGGGAGTTCTTGCATAGAAAGGGAGCTGTGCTGTCACTGTGCTTGTTAGTTTTGTTTGCTTGTTGTCAACTTGACATTAGCCAGGATCCTCTGGGAGGAGAAACTTCAACTGAGAAAATGCTTGGATCAGATTGGTCTGTAGACAATTCTGTGAGGATGTTTTCTTGATTAATGATTGACGTGGGAAGACCAAGTTAATGGTGAGTGGAACAACCCATGGGCAGGTTTTGGGGTATATAAGAAAGGAAACTGATCAAGCCATGAAAAACAAACCTGTAAACAGCATTCTGCCATGGCTTCTGCTTCAGTTCCTGTCTCTAGGTTCATGCCTCGACTTCCTTCATTGATGGATTGTTACCTGGATGTGTAAGATTAAATAAATCCTTTCCTTCCAAAATTGCTTTTGGTTATGGTCTTTATCATAGCACCAGAAACTCTAATTAAGACGCCTACATACCCAGTTCTCTGCTTCCTTATATAAGAACGCAGGAAGGATGTGGTGATTTATCAATTCAATCAAAACCATCTCCATGGGTCAGGTTTTTTTTTGACTATAATGAAATACATGTCAGGCTACTTAAAAAGAGGTTTATTCAGTTCACAGTTCTGAAGGTTCAAAATTCAAATGTCATACAAATGGGCTCAGGTTTCTCATTCTGGGTCTTTGGCACCATATGTTAAGTTATTTAAAGGGAGCTGTGGAGAGACAGAAGGGAGAAAGAGAAGCTTGCTCTGACCTTAGGCAGGAGCATGTTTATTCACAGGGAGGGAACATTTTGTCACCAACATGTATGGATGGCCAAACACCCACAGAAAATGATGGGATGCAGCTCCTTATAGGAGTGAAAATGACTTCTGTAGCCTGGAAATGAAGCTGTAAAGTGTAGTCTTTCAGCAGAAAACTATCATTGCTAATTCTGAGAGGATATAAACATGCAGGGTGGTGGTGTTATAGTTGTTTTCTGATGAGGAGGGTCTTCATCAGAGGAGGTAGTTCTGGGTCCATTGAAGAAGGGTCCTTTGGTCATGTAGCAGAGGGAGAGTCTTAACTTGATTGTCATTTTGTCTTCCTGAAGAGACTTGTAAAATAATTATTAGAAAACTGTAGGCAGATGATTTTGGTTATAGAGTAAAGCTGAGGGGAGAAGCAGAGGAAAGAGAAATAAAGTGGGCTGGTGGTAGAAAGTGGGCATAGAGTTGACTCAGGGTGATGGTGACTGGTCCCATTGCCAGGACAGAGCTAACAGAAGAAGCAGACAAGCATCAAAAGAAGGGAACAGGAGAAAATGAAGGACTAATGTAAAGGATTGTATCTGGCCTGGGATGAAAGGGATGAAGGTTGCCTTTACCAGAGTGTCTCCAAAGCATATAAAGGGTCTTTTTGCAAATGTATCAGGAGCAAACGGGGCTGTTGTAGGATGAGAGCTGTTGGGAGAGCTTATGTAGAACATTTTGTTTGGGTATAGGGTAAAGTTCCATAAGTAAAACATTTTAAAAACAGGGTAAAAACTTAAATATGAGGGTAATAAGAAGGAAAGAATGATTCAGTGGAGGAACCAGAGTGGAAGGGACCCATAAGCAGGAGGAGGCTTGTGGTTTAAACTTTGTCTGGCCCCTATCTCTAGGCATTATGTCAAACTAGTTAGTAGTTTGTGGTGTGGAAGCAGTATTGATTGTGCTCAAATCCCATTTTAGCGGTAGTCAGATCTAATACTTTTTAATTGTGGAGTACTGCATCAATCAAGAAGTCGAGCTGGTCCTGGAAGATATTGAATTAATTCAAGATTTCTTTAAGGTGTTTGAAAGCTGGTGAGACAGAAAGGATAACTGAGGCAAATAAGGCTTCAGTCCAGCTGTTTGAGTTCTGAGTCTCCAAAAGCAATGCCCACAGTGGCAAGAAAAGGGGTGAGTTAGACAGGCTATGGACCATTAATCTCCTTTTAGAGGTAACCCAAACTGCTGTTAGAGGTTTAGGGGCATTGGTTTCTCAAGGCTGACAGAAGGGCAATGAAGGGACAGCAGTTAGAGTGCCTCAGAAGAGGATCCTTCCAAGGGGCCATGAGATAACTTGACAGTTGGCAGAGATGCAGGACACAAACAAGTCAGGGGGTAGTAACTGGATGACTTTGTGAGGAGCATTACATAAGAAAAACTCTGACATCAAGATTAACACGAGTTAAATGCAATTGTACAACTGGCTGGGCCGTGTACCAGAGCTCTGTAGAAGGATAAGGTGACTGTAGTTAGGTGTTTGTTTACATCAGACTCTTGTATAAGGAACAAGCACCTGGAAGGTTTGTAAAAGAAGTCAGCTGAAGTCAGCATCCAAAGAATGAATCTGAACAGAAAGGGTCTAAGTGGTATTCCTTCCTTCTATATATAGTAAACTTTGTATATCTGATTCAAATAGTAACAATGCCAGCTGTTATTTAATACAAAACAGAGTATTTTAAGTGAAACAAATTTTTTATTAAAAATAATTTGATAAGGTGAGATTTTAAAAATTGGGCCTGTGACCTTAAATGACTGGGTTTTGTATTTGAAAACATGATAATGCATATTTTTGTTAACTTCAAATTGTTATCCATATATTCTAAAAAATAGATTCCAGTAAATATCAGGGTGCATGGAAAGACAATTTAGTTCAAAATTGTAGTCCCCCAAAAGAAATTATTTTTCAATTTCCAATTTAAAAAGTATAGTCCCAGAAACAATGACTCCCTTGTCTAGAGAGAATCATTAGCTTTACAAAGTTTTCTAAAATTAATCTTATTAACAGATTCTTTAAAAAAAATTTCTAAAATGTTTTCATTCCACACACTTAAACAACAGATGAAAGCAGTCAGTCATGTCAAATCTATAATAAATAATGTAACATTGACTGAGCTGAGAAGAAGGCTAATATCAACTCTTGACTCCTCCTGCCAGTGGACAAGTCTCTAGGTCACCACACGCTGACAGCAGTAAGTATGGTTTTTAATATCATTTTATTTAAAATAGAACAGTTGTTTAGAGGCATAATTTGTAAAGCAAGGCATTAAATGAGCTTTCAGCTTCTGTTATTGATTACAATAAAATAGTCCCACACGAGCTCAGAATGGAGTATAAAAAAGGGTTCTTTATTTAGGAGTAGACTCACATATCAGCAGTCCTCTGCACGAGCAGGAAACAGGTACCGAATCCAGCAGCCAAGGGGCTGTGTACATTGCTACATCCCTATATATAGTACATGTGGCCACACCCATGGTGAGCCAGTATGTTAAAGGCTATAGGCTGAAGGACTTCCCACAGCACCTCCCGCTTTTGTCTCTAAGCTTAATACAAAACCATATAAAATAAGAACAAAAAATATCAAGTATAAAAATTAGAACTATAACCAGCATAAGCAATATCAAGCAAGAAACATATGCTAAATGTTTCAATAGTTATCCTATTCTAAGGAGTCTAAGTCTTGTATTAGGAGTGACTTGGTTAAGTCATGAGAGGAAATTAACTACAATTATCTTGTCTTCAACCCCATCAAGACCTGAGAAGGGAGATAATATTACTTGAGTAAACAGGAATTGCAATCAAGCAACTTCCAAAAGGTACAATAAATGACAGAGACAACTGGCTATCTGGGCAATCACCCAAATTCTCATTTTCAACGTTGAAGCAACCAACTTTGGCTAAGGCCTAGAGTAACTGACAGACAATTTTCAGAGGCAGGAAAAATTTCAAAACCATCTTACCCTGTCTTGGCAAGATTTGACAGTCTTTTTTCTTGTATCCTGCTTGTCCAGTCTGGACATAGTGCATTTTGTCCATGGTCAAGGCATGGGCAGTTCCTTGCCCAAAGGCCAGTTATGCCAAGAAAACAAGCTCCAAGTGGAGTGTCTTTGGAGCCCAACATTTTCTCGGGAATAGATTGGTGCTGCCAGGAGCAATAGTGTCTCATGTCAACAGAACCCTAAATTATTAAAATGCCATTTTCTACAGTTCTTTGAAGTGGTTGAAGATTACCTATTTATGAAGAATACAATCTATATGTATCTAAATAACCTGATTAGTCTAAATATAAGTATGACAAACATGGATGACTATTGATTTATAATTCTTAATACCTATATAGCTTAAAGACTAAGGCTTCATATTAAAACAACTTTAAACAACTGTGAAGCAAATGAGGACAATGACCTCAAAATGTAAACAATGTATAAGTATCTTGATCAGGTGTAGAAATGAATGGTACAATGGAATGAATATTTCCTAAAATTGCATCAATATACAAAGTATCTTAAGCAGAGTTAGAACCATGCATGCATACAATATGACAAAATAACTTTGCATAGATGTACAAATATTGTAAACAGAAATAGGAACATATTTAATATAACAAATATGATTTGAATTTGTAACATTACACAAGAATCTAGACCAATGTAAATTGTCCATAAATAATAGCTCACAATTATTCACTCTATTACTCATTATTATTATTGTGAATAAGCTCACACTAATCTACCTATTATCCTATCCAGTTTTCCTTTTTTTTCCCAAAAGAGATCCCTGAGTCTACATAATTTCCAACCCAACCCCCAACCCTTAACACGTGTAATTAACCCCTAATAGATGTCCCTAACCCTGAGGACAAACTTTGTTGGGAGAGGGGACGTCATCTTCTAGTATTACTTCCAGCTGCCATGGGGGTAGTTATTTCTATGGGATCCTGTAAAACTAAAATGATGGTTAAGTTCCAAGATTACTGTCTGATATAATTGCAAATAGTCCCTGAGTAGTCAATAAGGTTTTACTGAAGTTCTTATTTGAAATTCTGGCCAGAATATTGTAAGAAGGTGCACCATTTACCTAACCAAGTTTGAATCATCTTGAGCATCTGGTACCCAAAACTGATAACAAAATAACACTATTACATCATGACATCATATCAACCAGGTGGATTTGTTGTGGTGTCTCATCTTCTTGGAAACTTCAAAGATTACTGCAGGAAAATTTGTTGTTCTTTGTGGAAAACTTAAACATTATTCATGTAGACATATATTCAACAAAAGGTATGGTAGAAACAAAAATATTTATAGGGAAAAGTAAAATTTTCCCCAAAATATTTTAACAACAATCTTGGATTTAGAGAAAGATAGCTATTGTCCAACCCTAAAAGTCAGCTTTAATATATATATATATACACATATATACATATATATATATATCATACATACATGTCAATATATATTCAGGAAAATTCAAGGCCAATAAAGCATTATGCAATCTATTTCTGGGGGTATTTTTCATCCCTTTCTATTTGTTTAGCATCTCCTTTATAGTTCAATTTGATCTTTCTATAACTGCCTGACCTGTAGGATTGTTTGGTATACCTGTAATATGCTTTGTATTATAATAAAAAAACAAATGGTTTCATTTCCTTAGAGATATATGCTGGACCATTAGCTGTCTTTATTTGTGCAAGTATACCCATGATGGCTATAACTTCTAATAAATGTGTGATTACTGAGTCAGCCTTTTCTGAGCTCAAAGCAGTTACTTATTGAAAACCTGAAGAAGTGTCAATGGTGTGGTGTACATATTTTAATTTTCCAAATTCTGCAAAGTGGAACACATTCATGAGCCAGATTTTATTCTTTTGAGTACTCTTTTGGTTACTCCCTGCAGGTACCAGTATTTGGTTATAGAAAGAGCAATTAGGAAATTTTCTTATAATCTCCTTATCTTGTTGCCATGTAATAAAAAATTCTTTAAATATTTGCTATTGACATGATTTTTTTATGAAATTCTGAGACCTTTAACACATTTCCAATTAATAACTGACTAATTTCTGCATTACCTTGTGCTAGAGGACCTGGCAGACCCGTATGGGATTAGATGTGTGTTATATATGTGGGACAAAGCGTATTTCTGATTATGTCTTAAACTTGAATGAATAATGAAGTCAATTCTGTCTCATCTGGTATAAATTCAGCAGCAGTTTCAATATGCAAAACAACTTTTCTGCATATTGAAAATTAGTAACTATTTTGAGAGATTCTTTAAAATCATTTAGTACTATGAAAATAGCATATAATTCTGACTTTTGGACATAATTATAAAGGCTTTGTTCCACCTTACTTAAATCTTCTGATTTGTAACATGCAATTTATTTGCATCAGTATAGAATAGAATGTATGGGCTCTAGTTATTGGTGTGTCATGTACAATGCGGGAAGGATCCAAGTATTCTCTTTATCAGGTTGATTATATTGTTTTGGGATAATTACTATTAATCTCTCCTAAAAAAATTAGCACAAGCTCTTTGCCAGGGTTCATTGCCTTCTTATAATTTTTTAATTTCATCATTAGTAAAAGGCGCTATAATTTCTGCTGGGTCTATTCCTGCTAGTTAACAATGTCTCAATTTTCCTTTCATAATTAATTAATTCAGAAACTTTTTCAACGTAAGTTTTTAATTTTTTACTTAGTTTATGTGGTAAAAAATCCATTCTAAGATAATATCTTAAATATCCTTCCCAGAAACATGAATTGGTTTATATCCCCCAATTTCGGGGACTGCAGGAATATTCATCTGGGCATTCCATAACTATAGCAGATCACAGCCCCAGAGATTTACTGCTATATTAACCACATACAGCCTCAGCCTTCCTCTCTGTTTTTCTGGCCCTACGCATTTAACACACCTTGTGCTTTGTTTTACTTGAAGATGCCAATTAGGATGCCAGGATTCTGGAGTAATAATAGTCACTTTCACACCTGTGTCCAGTAACCCTTCAATTACAATGTTATTTATCCGTACTCCCAGTTTTGTTTTTTTGATTATTTATAGAAGTCTGTTGAAATATGTTTTCTATTTGAATTTTTGATTCATTCTCCATGTTTATTACAACAGGCACTGGATTTTTTAATTTTCCTGGGGAGGCATGTCCTCCACAGTGACTGAGACTGACTGAACCATGCTTGACCTGGAGGCCCGTGAGAAGCCCCTGCAAGGAGTTTTTCACTGGTAACGGGCTGCCTCGTTTGTCTCTTGTTGATCTACATTCATTGATCTAGTGTCAACCTTTGCCACATCTTCTACATAATCCAGAAGATTGCGACCTCCTATTTTTGTCATTTCTAGAGAAGACATTATTTCTAAGCATGCCTTGTCTATAGTCCCTTCTCAGATGTCCTATGCTACCACAATTAAAACATTTGGTGTTTTGTTGTTTTTTCATACCTTTGGAAACTGCTTCTCCTATCCAAGCCTCAGTATTATAGTCAAAGGCCTCAATGTTTATTTTATGCAAGATCCATTCATCCATTGGTGCTGATCTAACCTTTAAAGGCCCAAGTATCTTTTTGCATTCTAAGTTGAAATTTTCAAAAGTCAGAGATTCAAAAAATACTCACCTATCTTTTGGGTCTGTTATTCCTATTTGTACAGCAGTGCAGTTTTCTTTGAAAAAAGTCACTAAAGGGTTCTCTTTGGTCTTGTTTAACCCTAATATATGATTCAACTCTTCTTTCTGGTTGTTTAATCCTGTTTCAAGTATTTAAGACTGCTATATAGCATAGGGACAAGGTGTGTTCATTATTAAGAGCTTGATACTATGGATTAGCATAACAGCCCTCACCAAGAATTTGATCCTGGGAAGCCTAGATTTCTTTGGCCCTTCCTTATGGTTCTAAGACTTTAGTTTCCTGTTGCCCACAACACTTTCACTGCAATTGTGGTCTGTCTTCAAGGACCACTGAGACTAATTGAGGCCAATAATGTGGAGTACGCTTATTGCTTGAAGCCCAGATCTTTACCATCTCCCTAACAAATGGTGAATGCATGCCATAAGATACTACTGTTTGCTTAATTTCTTTTAGATCTTTTGTACCTATAGGTTTCCATTTACCTTCTGTATATCCATTTGGGTATTGAGTATTTGCTGGATTTTCAGAGGTAATAACAGCATAAGTAGCTAAAATTCTTGGTAAGTCATCTCTGACTCTGAGAGGTACTGATGATGTTGAATCCTTTGCCTGTACCTCCTCTCCTTACTTACCAGTTCTGACAAATTCCTCAATAGATTCAAATCTTTTTACCACTGTCTTTTGTAAAGTCTGAATCTCTTGACTGGCAAATATTTGTAATTATTTTACTGTTTCAAATAACTCCTGGTCCTCATTTGGCACATATGATTCTAAATTACTAAATTTTTCCATTAATGATAACTTCGCATCCTTGGATATTATTTGAATGGTGTGTAGATTGCCTTCCTGGAGAGATGTTTTGTTTGCTAATATATCATAACTCTTGAACAGATTTTGATTGTCAATTTCAACAATATGAATTCTTTCAGATAATTTCTATGTACCCTTTTGTAAGGTTTTATAACCCATTGACATGGATTGAATTTTGTCTGGCAAATGAGTTATTTTTTTTTCAATGATATTAATTTTTCAGCTAACTTTTGATTTTAAATGGTATTAATCCTGTCAATTAGGTACTCATTTTTAGTCTGCAAAGACTGTATCATTTCTAAAAGTGCCTCATTCTTGACTCTGTTATCAAACCATTTCTTTAAGGATATAATATAAAGAACAAATATAATTCCCATTATCACAAAAAATGGATGTACTAGAAAAACCACATATCCATAGTAGATACAAAAATGTTATTTAATTCCAGGTGATGATCTTGTTTAGCATTCTATAACTTTTAAATTTATTTATTAATCAAATAAACTTACCTCTGTTATGAATTTTCAGTAAATTGTTGTAGGTGTAATGAGCTGTATTGGCCAGCAGGTGTCGCAGTTGCAGGTGCATACAACCAGTGGAGCAAGGGAGGTTCTAGTACTTGAAATACCTAGGACTTAGTTACTAAAAAATTTAGTTAATTAAGAGCAGTGCATTCATATACGAAGAATGTTAGAGTTGGCCAGAATATCAAGGAATCCAGAGCTTGCAGGCAGTAGTGAGCAGCAAACGCAAACCAGAGAAGTCTGTGTTCCAGGGTAGTAAATGGGAACATGCTGCACATGGGATGGTGGGAATTTGCCAAGTTGCTGTGCAGCAGGCCCACCAAAGGAGTAGCTCAGCTATGGAAGAAAAAAACAAACAAACAAACAAAAAAAAAAAAAAAAACAAAAAACGACTAGTAGGTGAGATCAAGCAAGGCAACTGGGGGTGGGAGACTTTCTGGGTTGATCTCAGTATGTGTGGACTTGGGATCCATGTTGGCACTAGACGTTATTGATTACAATAAAATAGTCCCATCCCAGCTCAGAATGGAGTGTAATAAATGTCACCTTATTTAGGGATAGAGTCACAGATCAGCAGTCCTCTGTATGAGCAGGGAACAGGAACTGAATCCAGCAGCCAAGGAACCCTAGCATGGTTCTAGATCTGTATATATAGTACATGTGGCCACGCTCATGGTGAGCCAGTATCTTAAAGGCTATTGGCTGAAGGAGTTAACCAAAGCAGGCTTCTGGAATTTCTTAGGAACACCCACAAGAACCAGTGCCAAAGCCTTTCTACTTCTTGTAGGGTCAAGGTGAGAGCACAGGTATTGGCCCTGGAGAGCTCTATCTGGGTAGAGAGAAGATTGTGTTCCCAAAGCACCACAGATGAGTCCAGGTTGGAGAGAACCACCTTCATTTAAGTCATCTTCTCCTAAAGAATCTAAAGGCTTGGGATACGACTGAATAGAATCATTTGTTGATCATACGGATATAAAACCAGCTGTCAATGATACCTCTCGGCTATTCTGGGTAACGTTCCAAAGTTGTGGGTTTGATGGCAGATGTGTGGCATCTCCTTTAATGAAGGAACATAGCTAGAGTATAGATCATGGAATTAGCTTTTACCAAGAGAAAGACTCGAATGCGGGGGTATCGGGCATTTCCAATTGAACTAGCATGCGGGTCGCATACCATTCAGGTGATAGGCTTAGGTACAAGGTTCTGTTGTTCACAACATCCTCTCATGTCCATTAGGGAGACATTGAGGACAGAGCAATTGTCATTTTGTCTCTCTGTTGTTTGAGATATTTAAGATGTGGGTATAGACTCTGAGACCCTTCAGTAGGAAACAAAATTCATCCTTTGTTATGTGAGACATGTGGGGTAATTCATCTTTAGATAAGGGAAGTGTTTTTTTTTCTTGTTTTGTGCTTTGGCCTACATACCTGAAGCTGGTCAGGCCTACACAGTCAGAGCTGGTCAGACCTATACAGCAGGAGCTGGGAAGCATATGTAACTGGAGCAGAAGCAACAGGCAGACTTCTGACTGGTCATATTTCCCATGCATCCTTGTCCTGTCATAAGGCTAGCTTGTAACTTACTCTGGTGGCATGGTGCTCTAAGGGAGTTAAGATACCTTACCACTTGGAACCTCTATGGGAAATAGCTTACTTCTTAGCTGTTTTCAAGTACAAAGGGTCTTTTTCTGTGTTGTTCTGTTTTGCTCTCCTCTCTGTTGCTGAGTCAGGTGGCCCACATGACCAGAACAGAGACTTTGGTTGAAAATTTAAGAAAAAACATTCTTGAGTTTGGAGCAAATGAACTAAAATCCAACTCCAGAGAGGCGTTCTCACTAAAGTAGAACCACATAGAACAATTTTTCAATAGAATCCATATCCAAAAGATATTTGAGTCACTGTAAAGCTGAACACAGTAATCTACATATCTATAATCAGTTTGTGTGTGCTTGCAAATGGAAGTGGAGAACCTGAAATGCTTTTACTTCTCGCTGTTAAAGATATAAACAAGATTTTCCAGGCTTGGGGAGGTAGAAACACAAGTCGGCCAAAATGTTACATGTTATCTCAGGAATGGATACAAAGTTTGGAGGCCCTGCAGAAATGGCAGCAGGCATTTTGACTGGTTGTAAGCTGGTGCTTTGAGAAATAATAAAGTGAACTGTGAGGTATATGGGAGAGGAGCCTAAGAGCATGCTGGCATTGTGTCTTTTGGAGTTACCTAAATCACTTTTAGGTATTAGAAATCAAAAGATGCAAATTTGGTCAATCATTGGTCATTTGTCCAATGTATACTAAAGCTAGATTTGGACCAAGAGGTGAACAAGTGATCTTGTTATGACATGTCCTAAATGAAGCTTTGAGGGTGTGTCTTTGAAATGGAGAATTTGAACCCATGGTGGGTACTAGGATCAAAGTCAAAGCAGGGGTTAATATCCAGTGATTCAGAGCATCCTCTAAGTATTGAGATGAGCAAATGCACCTGGAAAGGAAGGGGGCATCCCCAACCTATACGATTCCAGGATTAAGAAACCACAGGGCCTGTGAAAGACTCTCAGGGCTTTTGGCTGATGAGTTGGTAGGCCAGTGGAGAATTCCTGGAATTCTCAGCCAAACTTTTCAACTAGTGGAAAGTCTTTAGTGCTTTTGATATGCTGGGTCTTAAGATAGATAGAAAAATGATCCAGTGAGCTCCCAGACCTAAATAGGGCACCTCTGAGTTAGGTCCAATGGATTACCTTGCCCCAGCACTTTACTGTGTTTTATGGGTATTCCGGTGGAATACATTGTGATCTCTTCTCTCTCTCTAAGGTCAGAATGTGTCAGGGGAGACAGTAAATTAAGAAAAAAAAAAGGAGAAGACAGAGAGTGTAGAGAAAAATCTGCCTGAGAGAAGCCAGTAGACCTGCTCGGCCCTCTTACCTCAGTGTAGTGTCATTTCACTTGTATTTTAATAAATAAAGCTTGCCTGAGGATCAGAGTAGAACAGCCATACTGGTCAACCTTACAGACCAGGCAGAGGTAACAGCTTTAATCCCAGAAACCACACTGATTGCCATAGAAACTAGGTGAGGCACACCTTTAATCCCAGCCCTAGAGAGGATTATAAAACAGGAGGGATCGGCTCTCACTCATAGTCTCAAATTGAGATTCCTGGAGGCAGGACCGTTTTTTCGGACTAAGGTAGAGGTAAGAGCCAGTGGCTGACTATTTTGCTTTTCGAATCTTCAAATACAACCCCAATTTCTCTGAGTTTTTATTATCATTCATCACCCCAGGACTATGGATCTTAAGAGAGCCAGGGTCATTTGTCCTTGGGTGGATTTGAGCTACTAGTGGGCTCAGATTCCCTATCTTCACTCTTCAGCACCAAATGTTACATCATTTAAAGGCAACTATAGAGTATGGGAATGTGGCAGAAAAGAGAGTCTAGATCTGATTTTAGGCTGGAACTTGATTATTCGTGGTGAGGGAGCATTTTAAGTCCCACGTGCAGATCGTCAAAATGCCTGCAGGGGAAAATGGGATGTGGTCCCTTAAAGAGGTGGAAAGGACTTCTGAAGATCGCACGGGAAGCTGGGAAGTGTAGTCTTTCAGCAGGAAACTATCATAATCCCTACAGAGATAGTATCAGGAATTGTGAGCATGAAGAAGGTGGTTATAACAGTTCCTGTAAAAAAAGGACCTCTAAGAGACACAAGAACTTACTAGGCAGCAAATTTATCAGTGTCTTGTTCACAGGTTGTGAGGAATATATTGCTATTGTTTGTAAACTATTATTTTGTTACAGATAAAGTCAATACTTATAAAATAAGCAGTGGCTCAGCTATATCTCACTTTACAGAAAACTTAACTCAGAATGCCATAAACTTAAACGTAAAACTTCAGTGACTAAGACTTTCAAAATAAAATAAAGAAGATCTTTGGGACCTTGAATTAGGCAATGAATTCTTGGCTATGATACCAAGCGCATTATCTATAAAGTTTTTTTTTAAAAAAAGATAAACCAGGCCTCATCAAAATTTAAAACTTTTTCTTTGCCAAAAAATACTTTTAAAAGACTAAAACGACAAGTTTCAGGCCTGGAAAATGTAATTACAAATCATTTACAGAACTAACAAAGGAATTTCAAGAAACCATGAAGATTTTCCACCCTAAAGCAGAGTAAAGCAAACAACCCAATTAAAAATGAACAAAGCCTTGAATGGAAATTTCACCAAAGAAGATCTTTGGAAAGAAACTATGCACATCAAAAGACACTGGACATTGTTAGTCATTGCACACCTAGGAGAACAATGAGTATTGCTGCTAGAGATGCAAAATGGCACTGCTCCTTGGGAAAACAGCTTAAGAGTGTCTTAAAAATAAGTATATACTCATCCTTTAATGCAGAAAATCTAATCCTAGTTACACACCCATGCAAACTGAAAACATTTGTTCGCACAGAAAATTGAACATGGATTTTGATAACTAGATTTATTGTAAGCACTAATATGTGGAGACTACACACATGTCCTTCAATGGATGGATGGATGAACAAAATCTGGTTCCTTGTGGAATGTTACTTAAATTAAAAACTCTTAAAATAAATACTGTTAAATGCAACATGATGGCATCTCAAATATGCTGTGATGAGTGAAAAGTTAGATTTGTAATATTATGGGATATATTATTTTATTTCTAACTAGGTTGAAATGGGGTGGTAGTGGTGGTGTGCCCATGCATGTGTGAGCTTGTGTGTATGCTTGTGTGTGTTCTCACACACACTGTGGAATAATTCTCTTGTATACTGTAAACATTTGTCACTCAAATTGATTTACTAAACCTCTGATTGACCAGTAGCCAGGCAGGAAGTAGAGTTGGCATGATCAAATTAAGGATGATGGGAAGGAGAAGGGCAGAGTTAGGAGTCACCAGCCAGACACAGAGGAAACAGGAGTTGAACATGATATGCTAATAAAGGTACCACCATGTGGCAGAGTATAAATAAAGAATATGGGTTAACTTAAAAGGTAAGAACAAGTTAGTAATAAGCCTCATCTATTGGCCAAGCATTTATAATTAAACACACAAGTCTCAGGGTGCTTATTTGGGCACAGGCAGGCAGGAAAAAAACGTCTGTTTACATGTGTGTATTCTGGGTTTCAATCCCATGGCTGTGTGAACATGACTCAAGGCAAGCACTTTTATCAGTGAAGTATGTCCCATACATCTTTCTGAGACATTTTGAACAGGGTTGCTAAAGGTCTGGGTTTGGGTCTGGTTACTAAGGAAGCATGAATAAAAGTGGTAGAACTGTGTAACAAAAGGAGAATTTTGTTATAACTCTACCAATAAATTCAAAATTCTTTTGAATTTCCATTTGCACATCAGACAGCTTCCCTTGAGATAGATTTTGGACTGATGGGCTGGTATCTGTCCTTGGCTGTTTAATGAGGACCTTAAATCTAAGCCACTACAAAGCCAAGTCCTGAGCTTTGCTCCTCAAACCTACCCCATCTCCAACCTTTCGCATATCAGTAGATGGCAACTGCAGTTGCTCAGGCCACAATGCCCAGTCTTCTTTGATCTCTCTGTCTGCCATCCTACAAAGAAGCTAGTCACCTTTTTTTTTTGTTGTTGTTTGTTTGTTATTTCAAGATAGGGTTTCTATGTTTATCTCTGACTGTCCTGAAATTCATTATGTAGACCAGGCTGGCACTAAACTCACAGAGATGCACCTGCTTCTGCCTCTGCTGGCATTAAAGGCATGCACCACCATACCTGTTAGAAGCCAGTCATCTTTATGCTTCTGACACAATCAAACGTCAGTATGGCCAGTCCTAGTGCCTATTTCAGAAAGGACTTGCCAGACTATGGGAAATGTTGTCTGAAGTCTGTTTCAGCTACTGGAAGCCAATTACTAGTTCCCTCCATGCAACTCTTGCCCTTCCAAAGAGGCAGGCAAAAGAGCTGCCTTAGAGCCTTTCTATCTCCCTTTTCCTGCTTAGCTTTTTTTCACTAAGCTACTCTCTGTATTAATAGTCTTCTAGGGCTGTTATAATGGAAGTCACAAGATTAATAGTTTAAAATAAAAGATTTCACAATAGCTCTGAAAGCCCAAAGTCTGAAATGAACCTGTACAGGCCCGCACCCTCTGAGGCTGTAGGAGTGTTTCCAGGTATCCTTGGTTTGTAGCTACATCACTCTAATGTCCACTTCCTTTGTCTTTCTCTGAGTCTGCCTTTTCCTCTTCTGTGTCCTATAAGGGTACCTGCTGTTGGATTTAGGGCCTACCCAGATAATCCAGAATGTTCTAATTATTACATCTCAAGATCTTTAACAAGATGCCTTTCCTCAAAGACTTTTTTCAAAGTAAAGTCATATTTATATATTCTGGAGATTAGGACATGAGTCTACCTTTTGAGGCACATACTCCACCTACTATAACCTCTCAGCTCACTTCATTTCTGCTTTCCAGTTTTTCCTCAACAGACACCCTCTGGGCATAGGATCTGCCCTCATCAACATGCTGAAAATCATAATTTCTCTCACACATCCCCCTTATCTGCTTAATTTTCCGCATAATGCTTCCCACCATCTGACATGGTGTATAGTATCCCGACTTGTTATTTATTATGAGAGGAAGTCTGCCTCCCCCATCAGAACCACCAGGTTCTTTTGTCTGTTGATCTTGCACAATGTTAGGTGGAGAAGCATTGTCCAGTGAGTAGTCAGTGTTGTCATTTTTATAAATGCTTACACAGGTCTGGAGAGGTCAAGTCATTTTATCAAGTGTGACATTTAAGCAAGGTGTCTCCCACCCAAAGTACTGTTATAATATGATAGCATGTCCTACTGCCTGGTGAGCCAGGATCTCTAGGGACATGATCTCTAGGCTAGGATCTCTAGGGACATCCATCAGCTTTTGGTTGAAAGAACATGGGATAGACTTTTTACCCTTACACGGTTTGCCTTCATCTAAAAGTTTTCCCCTGTTCTCAGCTTTAGCTGGTCCCATTCCCCATGGAAGAAGTTTCCCTTGTAATGTGTTTAAGTCTCATGCTCTAACAGATGCTTTGTCCTGAGTTGCAGAAGAAGAGAGATCAACTCTCTTCAAACCCCTTTCATTTAGAGATTATTAGCAAGTCACCCTATAGGCATTGTAGGGACCAACAAACTCTAGACACTCTTCAGCATTTTCCTCAAGTCTCATTTTATTCTCTCCCTCCCTCTCCTGTCTCCCTTTCCCTGAAATGGGTTTCTGGTAAAATGCAGGATGAGATTTTTGGCTTGTAGCATGCATTGCCCTTAGGTGATGTTCTATAAATAATGAATGGAACAGAACAACATTTTTTAAAATGCATGTTTTGGAACAAATTCAATTAGTAGGGTTGGCACTTACGAATCTAGCAAATAAGTGCTTTTCCCTGGCAAGGAATGCCCCAGCTCTAGCTCTTCAGACCTGCTTTCTGGGCATCCCATTTACAAGCAGTGGTGAATACTCTGGAGACAAGCAAGAGGCAGATAAAAGTCTCATCCATTCCCTGTCAAGGAGGCTGAGATGAGCAGGGATTGTGCCCCTGTGGGATGGATAGAGAGCCTGGGCCTTTACATATTGGTCACAGTGATTCACAAAGCTTCAGAAGCCAGAGGCATTTGCTCATTCCAGTGTGTTCTAAAAAGCAAAGCCAGATTTAAGCAAACAACAACAAAACCTCAAGCCATTGTTTGGATGGACATTACTGTGTGCTCTTAGGGCCAGTTTCTCAGCCCATGAAGCTCCATGGCAATGTGCGTGGATACTTGTCTCATATTAGGCTATGGGAATTTCTCTAAGAAGAGAAACTTAAGCCAAATTCTCAACGAATATAACTCTGTGAATTCCCATAGAATTATGTAAGCTGGGAATCTGTGTACATGCATGTATACAACTTGCAATATTTTATGAGGTCAATCCCAGTATAGAGATGACCATAAAAGTCTCTCAGTCACTTTGTTATTCTTTCTGAGGGTCATGCTCATAGGTTAGAATTCCATAGCAGACTAAGTGGGAAACTGTGTGTATCTGCTATAAATGTATATCTGCCGATACATCACCTCACCATCTGTATAAAAATAGTCTTCATGCTCTAAATTGGTTTTGTTTCATTTATTTTTGTCTTTCCAAGATTTTTTTCTTTCTTTTGGATTTTAGCTTGACTGAAACAGGGTGGCCCCATTTGTGGACAGTTCTCATCAACCCTGAACAGATGAGCTCTTTAAATTGTTGGGAAAGCGCTTGAGAATTCCATTCAGGAAGTCCCAAACATTGAGCAATTTAGAATTGGCTGTAGCACCTCCCTGTCCCCCACCTGCCCACGCAGGTGCTTTTATCTTTCTTATGGCTTTGGTCATTGGAGTTTATTGTCAATGTAACTTTTAAAACTGTAAAGAATAAATTCCACATGTGCAAGAAGGAGTAGCAGCAACAAATGAGCTCGTGGAAACTTCCACCTTCCCCCTCCAGCCATGAGTTGGGAGCCAGCCAGGGTC
Source organism: Alexandromys fortis (assembly GCF_014885135.2). Classification (NCBI taxonomy): domain Eukaryota; kingdom Metazoa; phylum Chordata; class Mammalia; order Rodentia; family Cricetidae; genus Alexandromys; species Alexandromys fortis. Next base: position 3,730,855 of record NW_026068001.1, read on the forward strand.
TGTACTGGCAGAACATACCAGACTTTCAATGAAGGACATTTCTTGTGCTGTGTTAAAAACACTGGTGATCTTCCTCGGCTGGGTCCATAGGGTCCAGTACCTCTAGCTTGAATGTTCTTTAAAAGGGAAAGTAGAGCCTGCATCCCAGATTCAGGGCTGAGCAGAGACAACTATTCTTGATGAGTCTGTTATGGAACTTGGAGGTCGCCATGTCACAGCCTATGTCCAAAGCTAGGCTTGTCCAATGGTTCTTAATAAAGCAATTAAAAGGGCCAAATTAGTGGTGGAAAGCAGAAAGGTGATTTATTCAATGTGACCATATCGGGAAGAGGGACAAAGAGTTCCAACAACTTTTCCAAGTCCATCTTTGGGGTCCTGAAGTGAGGATAAAGTTTAAATAGAAGGCCAAGGGTTAGCAAGGGTCATAATGTGGTCTCACCTAACAATTAACCACCCCTCCTTGTGTGGGCTTTTGTCTTATACTGTTAGGTGGTCTGGCAAGTTGTTAAAGCTGAGCGAAATCTCTTACCCAGGGACAAGTTCTCTCTCTGGTTGGTGCCTTTTCCCTTCTCCCAGCACAAGATTTCTGGGTATGCTGGCTGGTCTTAAGTCAACTTGACACACAAAGTATAGTTTTCTGAAAAAGGGGAATGTTAATAAGATCTGCCTGTAAGGCATTTTCTTTTTTATTGATTTTTATTGAGCTCTACATTTTTCTCTACTCCTCTCCTTGCCTTTCACCTTCCTTTAACCCTCCACCAAGATCCCCATGCTCCCAATTTATTCAGGAGAACTTGTCTTTTTCTACTTCCCATATAGATTAGATCTATGTATGTCTCTCTTAGTGTCCTCATTGTTGTCTAAGTTCTCTGGGATTGACATTTGTGGGCTGGTTTTCTTTGCTTTATGTTTAAAAAACACGTATGAGTGAATACATGTGATAATTGTCTTTCTGGGTCTTGGTTACCTCACTCAAAATAATGTTTTCTAGCTCCATCCATTTGCCAGCAAATTTCAAGATGTTGTTATTTTTTTTTCTTCTGTGTAGTACTCCATTGTGTTAATGTACCATATTTTTCTTATCCATTCTTTGGTCGAGGGGCATTAAGGTTGTTTTCAGGTTCTGGCTTTGATAAACAAAGCTGCTATGAACATAGTTGAGCACATGACCTTGTGGCACAATTGAGCATCCTTTGGATATATACCCCAAAGTGCTATTACTGGGTCTAAAAGAAAGTTGTTTCCTAAATTTCTGAGAAATCTTCACAATGACATCCAAAGGGGCTGTACTAGCTTACATTCCCAGCAACAATACAGAAGTGTTCCCTTTTCCCCACAACCTTTCCAGCATAAGTTTTTATCAGTGTTTTTGATCTTGGCCATTCTTTCAGGTGGAATATGACATCTCATAGTTGTTTTGATTTGCATTTCTCTGATGACTAAGGATGTTGAACATTTCCTTAAGTGTCTTTCAGGCATTTTAGATTCCTCTGTTGAGAGTTCTCTGTTTACGTCTGTACTCCATTTATTTTATTGGATTATATGTTCTTTTGATGACCAATTTCTTGAGTTCTTTGTATATTTTGGAGATCAGACCTCTGTCTGATGTGGGGTTAGTGAAGATCTATTCCCATTCTGTAGGCTGTCGTTTTGTCTTGTTGACCGTGTCCTTTGCTTTACAGAAGCTTTTCAGTTTCAGGAGGTCTTATTTATTGTTTCTCTCAGTGTCTGTGCTGCTGGGGTTATATTTAGGAAGTGGTCTCTTGTGCCAATGCGTTCAAGTGTACATCCCACTTTCTATTCTATAAGGTTCAATGTAGCTGGCTTTATGTTGAGGTCTTTGATCCATTTGGACTTGAGTTTTTGCATAGTGATAGATATGGGTCTATTTTCATTCTTCTACATGTTAATATCCAGTTATGCCAGCACCATTTGTTAAATACGCTTTCTTTTTTTCCATTTGATATTTTTTGCCTCTTTGTCAAAAATCAGGTGTTTGAAGGTGTGTGAATTAATATACGGGTCTTTGATTCAGTTCCATTGGTCCTCCTGTCTATTCTTATGCCAATACCAGGCTGTTTTCAGTACTGTAACTCTGTAGTAGAGCTTAAAGTCAGGGATTGTGATGCCTCCAGGAGTTCTTTTATTGTACAGGATTGTTTTGGATATCCTGGGTTTTTTGCTTTTCCATGTGAAGTTGAGTACCATTCTTTTGAGGTCTGTGAATAATTTTGCTGGGATTTTGATTGACATTGCATTGAATCTGTAGATTGCTTTTGGTAAGATTGCCATTTTTACTATGTTAATTCTACCTAACCAATAGCATGGGTGATCTTTCCACTTTCTGGTGTCTTCTTCAATTTTTTTCTTCAAATATTTAAAGTTCTTGTCATACAAGTTTTCCACTTCTTTGGTTAGAGTTACTATGAGATATTTTATGCTATTTGTGGCTATTATGAAGGGTATTGTTTTTCTGATTTCTTTCCCAGCCCTTTTATCATCTGTGTACAAGAGGGCTAATGATTTTTTTGTGTTAATCTTGTATGCTGCTACATTACTGAAAGTGTTTATGAGTTGTAGAAGTTCCTTGGTGGAATTTTTGGGGTCAAATGTAAACTTACCATGTCATCAGCAAACAGTGAGAGTCTGACTTCTTCTTTTCCAATTTGTATTTCCTTGATCTCCTTTTGGTGTCTTATTGCTCAAGAACTGTATTGAATAGATATGGAGAGAGTGGACAACTTTGTCTTGTTCCTGATTTCAGTGGGATTGTTGTGAGTTTCTCTCCATTTAGTTTGATGCTGGCTGTTGGCTTGCTGTATATTGCCTTTATTATGTTTAGGTATGTTCCTTGTATCCCTGCTATCTCCAAGATCTTTATCATGAAGTGATATTGTATTTTGTTGAAAGCTTTTTTGGCATCTAATGAGATGATCATGTGGTTTTTATTTTTCAGTTTGTTGATGTGGTGGATTACATTGACAGACTTTTGTATGTTGAACCATCTCTGCATCTCTGGGATGAAGCCAACTTGATCATGGTGGGTGATGGTTCTGATGTGCTCTTGGATTTGATTTGCCAGTATTTTATTTAGTATTTTTGCATCAATGTTCATGAGTGAGATTGGTTGGTAATTCTCTTCCTTAATAATGTCTCTCTGTGGTTTGGGTATCAGGGTCATCGTACCTCAAAGAAAGAGTTTGGCAATGTTCCTTCTGTTTCTATTGTATGTAATAATTTGAGGAGTATTGGTATTAGAAGGAGGCAGAGGCAGGAAGATAAGTACAAGGCCAGCAGTCTGAGCTACGTAGTGAGACTCCATCTCAAAAAACCAAAAAACAAAAGCAAAGAAAACAAAAAACAAAAAAAAGGTATGTGTATGGCTCTGGAAGCCATTTCTGTGGCTGTCATGTTAAGATGTAAATGCCTCAGCACGCCCAGAGAACTGCGCACTTGGCTGATATCTCTCCTCTCAAGATTCTGCTCTCATTGTTTCCCTGTGCTTGACCTTTACCACAGATGTTCTTATTAGTAAGGGCCCAACTTTCTCGCATTCCTGCATGTTTACACTGGCTACCTGAATCACCTTTCTCCAGATCTTTTCTCTTCCATTCTTCACAATTTCAGTTAAGCTTTTCTACTCTTTCTGACTCCATTCTCCTCACAGGTGACAACCTTGGCTGTCCCTCCAGGTATTTCCATTAGCCCTTATATACCCATGTATGCAACTGTACAGTATTGTCAATTTGGGCTCATGTTTTTTATTATTCATTATTTTTTAAACAGGGATAGAGTCTCTTAGCTTTTTTCCAGAGGAGCTAACAAGTTGATTAATGGTGGACAGGAAAATCTTTCCTTCTGTTCTCTTAGGTTTAATAGGAAGGGGGCTGAAAATTAAGAGGACAAAACAAAAGATTAACAAGAGTATAAAGTAGATTTAATCACATGCATTCATCTTGGCAGCTCCCAGATAAATATTACTCAAAGAGGTGTTAGAATTTGGGGGGGGGGGGTTATACCATCTTACTAAAGGATGCAGAGGAGCAGAAGGTACTTCCCAGAGAGCAAATGAACTATTGTATGGCTAGGTGGGAGATGGGATAGTTTTATGATAATTTATAGACTATTTCTTTTTTGTAAAGATTTATTAGTGTGTGTTTGTGTATATGTGTTTGTGTGCATGTGTGTTTGTGTGCATGTGTGTTTGTGTGCATGCATGTGTGCTCTCACAAGCTTGTTTGAATGCATGCACACTTAAGCACAGGTGTACAGTTTCCACAGAGTCCAGAAAAGGGTTTTGGATCATCTGGAGTTGGAGTTTCAGTCAGTTCTGACACAGGTGTTGGGAACCTGACTTGGGGCAAGAGCAGTAAGTAATCTTGACCTCTGAGCCATCTCTCCAGCCTCTATTTATTAGGTTATTCTAATGACGACCTCTCTTTGGTGATGAGTCCATCTTTTTAGGTCAGAAAACTCTAGGGGAAAAGAGTTATAACAGTTGAATTATTCCAGAAATGGTTTACTTTGAGAAACATAAGTGGAGTTCAGAGAAAAAAAAAAAACCCTTCCTGCAACTGATGAAATATCTCAAATAACTCAAAATAATTGGTATGTTCTGTAGTGTATTCTGGATCTCTTTACTAACATGCAGTAGATGCTACAGAAAATATCTAGTGAACATATGAATAATACCATTGAAAGATGGTGTGACCTCCTAAACTAAGAAACCTCCCCTTCCTGGAGAACAACATCTGCCCCTCTTGATAAAAAACCCAAGCTACACTGAACTTATTCTGGAATAAGCCCAGGTGTCTATTGAGACACCCATTCTCAGGAAAACTTACACAAGTTCCTTGCCTCACCCCTACTCTCATCTCCTACAAAAGTTCCTTGCCTCACCCGTACTCTCATCTCCTATAAAATCCTGTCTTCCAACCCCACAATGAACGTCCTGCATTCTCATGGGAAATAATAAAGTGCTATTTGTTTCTGCTGAGGTCAGCTTCAGTCTCCCTCATTTTCATGGCTCATTGATCAACCTTAATCTAAAAACCATACTTTCAGTTATTTCAGAATTCTCTTTCTTGAGCAAACATACCATCAGTAAGAGTTAGTCTGAATTTCTTTCTTGAGACATATCTGAATCCGTTAGCTGTTCTTGTAACCTGTGCCTCCAAGACATACTACTCTTTCTACTCCTTTTCCATTACCATCTTCTCAGGCACTGTGATCTCTGGCCTGGGCAGCTACAAGGATCTCTTCCTGTGTCTCTTCCAATTTCTACACTTGGCTCTATGTAATCAACTACCAGAACCCAGAGAAGACTTCAAAGGGAGCTTGAAACATGTCATATTAAGCCACAGATTTCCCCCCAGAGAACAGATCTAAGTTAAAGATTACTGTCACAGTACAGTGTTCAACCTCAGGAAGTTAGAATGAGGGACAAAGGAAGGGGTGGGCCTTGAGTCAATGTCCCTCTTTAGCATCAAGGGAAACTGCTCTAGTTAGTGGACTGATACTTTAGTTTGGATTTTAAAATATTCCTTGAAAATGCATGTACTAATATAGATGGGTTTTGTGTAGCTGGTTGGATCATGAGGAAGTTATTATCAGTCCTAGATGGAATCATAATGTAGTGGAATTATCAGGAGGTAGTGAGCACTAGGCCATGGGACCAAGCCGGAAGAAGTAACTCACTAAAATTGTAGGCTGGGAAGGTATATTCTTTGCTCAGTCCCCTCTTCCTCCTCCTGCTTCCTCATGCCCATGAGGTATGCAGCCACCTCTGACTCATTTTCCCATGGCCATGAATTACCTCATCTCAAGTACACAGCAATGGGGACTAGTGATCATAGACTGAAGCCAGGAACCAAAACAAAGCTTTCCATATTTCAGTTGATTTTTCTTAGTTATTTTATCATCCTCTCAGAAAGTTGACTAACATCAAGATACCAAGGAGGAACTGCATTTAAGACAGTCTCGGGGAAGGAAAGAGAAGAATCTTTAAGTAGTGTCTCCTGTAGATCAAAAGTTCAGCATAGTCTCACATGGTGCTGTATGCCAATAATCTCAGTACTTGAGACAGTGAAAAGGGGATCATGAGTTTGAAGCTAGCCTCAGTTGTCCAGCAAGATGCTATGTCAATATGTGTTGATTGTGTGTAGCACTCCATGAGGTACCTCAGCAGCAATGATCAATGCTTTGCTCATTCTTGCCTACAAAGGCATTTGTGTTATTTGTTCTGCCTGGAGAGTACGGTTCACAATTCCTTCCTGATCACATAGCCTGTTACCTCCTCCAAGAAGTCTTTTCTTATCCTCTGAGTCCTTAAAGCATCCTGCAGTATTCTGCTGGTAGTACTTACTTTTTTTTGTCCTAAGTAGGTTGTTCTCTACCTAATGAATTATATCCAAGAGGCTACCATAAAAGTTTTATCCATCAGTTAACATGTGACATGAATTGATGTGGGAGTGTCATATCAATCTGTTCATTTCATTGGTTAAGCAATAAAAAAAACTGCTTGGCTGGCCCTGATAGGTTAAAACACAGGTGGGAGGAGTAAACAGAATAGGATGCTGGGAGGAAGAGGAAGTGAGGGGAGACCCGACAGCTCTGCTCTCTGGAGCAGAGACACCATGCTCAGCTCTCCCGGGCAGACTCAACAGCTCTGCTCTCTGGAGCAGAGGCCCTGCTTCGCTCTCCCAGGCAGCTCTGACCCAGGATGGACAGAGGCTAGAATCTTCCGGGTAAGCGCACCTTGGGGTGCTTACACGAATTATTAGAAATGGGCTAGTCCAGGTACCAGAGTTAGCCAAGAAGAGGCTAGATATAATGGGCAAGCAGTGTTTAAAAGAATACAATTTGTGTGTTGTTATTTCGGGCATGAGCTAGCAGGCGGCTGGGGTGCTGGGGACACAGCCCCGCCGCTCCTATTTCAACAGAATGGCCATTAGGGACATTCTGCTCAGAGAGAATAGCTAGTTGCAAAAAGATATATTTTGCATGGTTCCAGTTATGTGAGAACCTAAAGTAGTCACATGTATAGAGACCGAAAGTAGGATGTTGATTGCTTGGGGATAGAGCTAGGGAGAATGGAGAAGAAATATGTAATAGAAATAGTTTCAGTTTTGAAAGTTCTAGGGCTAGATAATGCAGATATATGAATGTGTCTACTCCTACTGAGCCATATACGTAAAATAACTAAGATGACAAATTTTATATTATATACTTTCATACCATAATTACTACTTTAAAGTACAGCCATAACAATATTTTGGGGTTCCTGACTTCTTATTAACTCTCCAAGTGATGTTCACCTTGAAGCTGGGCAGATTATGGTGACTGTCTATTTACAAGGCATGCAAGAAAGGATGCATTATGGCTGAGCCATAATGATGCCAGAGCACGACTAGTCTCTTGCTCTCCTGGCATCCTGCAGTCCTCATGTAAAGTCTGACCACCAGGAATCTACCATGCTGCATAGGTCACACAGAGAGACTAGCGATGTAGAGCTAGGCATTTATGCAAGATGTTTTAGCTTTTCACCCAACTGCTTGAGTCTTGCCAGAACCAATCCCTAGGCCTGTGAGTAAGTGGTAGAGATCGTTAGCTGCCTTCCCTAAGCCCTGCCCAGATCAGAGACTGGCAAGCACAACATAGGTGATCAATTTGTTCTGATTTATATAGGGTTTTCCCTATTTTAACACCTAAGATTCCATATCTTTGGAATCTCTTCAGTTCCAGGCAAACTATGATTGCAGAATTGCTGTGTATTGTGGTCCATATTCACTTATTAAAATTCTAACCCAAAGTCCCTCAAAATTTGATTTCTTTTTGTCAGTAGGAAATGTAAAGATGGAATTAAGTTACAAGTGAAGTTGTTAGGGTGAACCCTAATTCAGTATCACTAAAGAAGAGATTTGAGTACAGGCTGTACATAGATGGGGGAAACAGTGTGAGCACAGGACAAGATGGTAACTGTTATTCTTAAAATAATGCGGGGCTCCCCCCCGCCCCCGCCCGGCAGGCTCACGGAGCAGCAGCAAGCTCCGGAGGGTCCCCAGCGGTGCCAGCCAGGGCTCCAGAGTCCGGCACCCAAGCGGTGGCAGAGTTCCCACCAGCAGGAAGCCACTCGGCAGAATTCCCAATGCGCAGCGGTTGTGAGCAGACCCATGGACACAGAAAGTAGCCATAAAAGCATTTATTGAGGGAGAGAGGGAGGAGAGAGAGAGAGAGAGAGAGAGAGAGAGAGAGAGAGAGAGAGAGAAGAGATAAAAAGGAGAGAGAGACAGAACACTGAGCATGCCAAGGAAGCAGAAAAGGAAGGGGCAAGATGGCGGCAAGCAGGTCAGAGGTAATGGGAGTGGGCGTGGCTTGTCCCTTAAAGCAACAGGAAAGCACAACAGTAACCATCTTTAAACTAAGAAAAGAGGTTCAGAAGAAACCAGTCCTACTGATGAATGGATCATGGACTTCCAGTTCCTGGAACTATGGGAAAATCAGTTTCTGTTGTTAAGCCAGCCAGTCTGTGGTGTTTGTTATGGCAGCACAAACTGACTCATAGAGTTGGTCACTGTTGTGGATTGAAAGTTTGTGTTCCCTCAAAATTCATAATGAAGTCCTATCCCCCATGTGATGATATTTTGAGGTGGAGACTTTGGGAACTGATCAGGTTTAGATGAGGTCATGAGGGTGGGAACCTCATAATAGGATTTGTGCCTTTATGAGGCAGAGATCAAGAGGCCATGTGAGGACTCAGTGAGAACACAGCCATGTTCAAGCCAAGAAGAGAGACGTTTGCTCACACCCTGCTCATGGATAGCTTAGCTTCAGATCTTTCTTTCTTTCTTTCTTTCTTTCTTTCTTTCTTTCTTTCTTTCTTTCTTTCTTTCTTTCTTCTCTCTTTTTGAGACAGTCTCATTTTGTAGTCCAGGCTTTACTTAAATTTGAGATCTTCCAGGGCACTGAGATTACAGGCATTTACTCATAATGCCTCAGAATTTTGATAAGTAAATTGTTTGATTTAAGCCACTCAATCTATACTGTGTGTGTGCATGTGTATGTGTGCATGCATGCGTGTGTGTGTGTGTGTGTGTGTGTGTGACATTTCTTCCAGTGCTTCATGGAAGCCAGGATCTTGCAAGTACTCTTTCACAACTGTGTTATTTGTTATAGAAGCTTGAGCTAACTAAGACAGCCATGCTTTCTTCTCCTGAGACTATAAGATCTGAGCCAGTTTGTTCTGCAGCAATACAAACCAGGACAATTGGATAGTTAACCCTTGAAGAGAGAGGTAGTATCTTTTCTTTTCCATTCCTAGCACTTCACACATAAATATTATTCAGAGCGAGTTTTAAATTTGGGAATGACTGGCTGAAGCATTGATATATTGAGGATCAGGCAGTGAACATCCAAAATGGGCAGCACGTTAGGTGAATTATATAACTTTATATAACTGAGCTTTACAATATCTGTGTGTGTAAAGTAATGTGACAAAACAGATTGCCTTCAGCAGCTTAACCCTGTTTCTTTCCTCTAGCAAGCACAGGCTGTGTGATTGCTTCTACATTTCTGCAATTGCTCAGTGGCCCAAATGTGGTTACCAACCAGACCTTTTGCTTATTTAATCTCCCACCCTGCAGGGGCTATCAAAACATATAAAAATCATCTTGCCTTTTACATCTGCTTCTCCAATCATCACGGGATGAGATTTCAAACCATTATCTGTCTATAATGATGTCTCTCTTTTTTCCCATCATGTTCAGATTGATTGAATTTGAGAGTCTTGAATCCTTTTTGCTGAAAGATGAACCTCCAGGGCTTACAGATCCTCACCCAGGTCTCCATTTGTAGTCATCAACATTGGATTTTTCTCTACTAGTTAAACTGCAGGTGTACTGCACTAGGAAAATAAACACCGCAGCTCATATTTGTGTGCTATCCAGAATATTCCCCAGATGTTGGGAGGAATACCATGGGATCAGCCTTGGGAAAACCACACAAGCTGCTGTGATGAGCAGAGACCCTTGATAGAGATGATGTGCAACCCACAGTGAGACATGCTGGTGTGGTGGATGCCGAGAGGCTATACCAGTGCACTCCATCATTGAACCTTGGCTTGACTCTGCCATTGCAGCAACATTGTTGATTGGGGGCGATAAACAATCTAGATTAAAAGAAAAAATAAGGGGAAAACCAGCTCTCTGCCTAGCTCAGAGTTAGACTCCGCAGCGTCAGGCAGTCAGGAGTCAGCGAGATTACCTTGGCCCCTGGGACAGCAAGTCGCTTCATTCTGATCTGGTTGCTCCCATTCTATGTCACTGGGTGTTATAGTGATGGAACATGGGAAGCCAGTCTCCAGCTTGGGAGCAACAGCTGAGAAAGAGAAGGTCATTTTTAAGCTTGAAATATTTTATCCATGTACATATTGCATGACTTACCAATGTATATTTCAATCCGCTTTCTTAAGCAGAATAGTACAGTAACCAAATCTAGGAGCAAAGTATGGGTGCTGTAGAGACAACCCAGAAGTTAATAATGAATACTGCTTTTACAGAGACCTCAGTTAAGTTCCCAGTACCTGTGTCAAGCAGCACACGACAAACTGTAAAGGCAGCTCCAGGAGGATCCACTGCCCTCTTCTGGCCTCTGTGGGAAGCCACATGAATATGGCATGTACTCCTCCACATACAGGCACACATATAAACAGAAATAAAAATAATGAGAAACCTTTTTAAAGAAGCAAAATAATTTTGTTAAAAATATTTTCTGGGCCTTTGAGCTGTGACTCTTCTCCTTCTTTTATCCCAATTATTCTTAGGTTTGGTCTTTTTATTGTGTCCCATATTTCGGCTTTGTGGGAGCCTAGGCAGTTTTGGATGCTCACCTTACTAGACCTGGAAGGAGGTGGGAGGTCCTTGGACTTCCCACAGGGCAGGGAACCCTCACTGCTCTTTGGGCTGATGAGGGAGGGGGACTTGATTGGAGACGGGGAGGGAAATGGGAGGCGGTGGCGGGGAGGAGGCAGAAATCTTTAATAAATAAATTAATTAATTTTTAAAAAGAAGCAAAATAAGACCTGTAACATTCCAGATGTCCCCCTTTGCTCCTCAGTCACCTTTCATATCCCACAGACTCACTTCTGTTCTGATATCCAAGTGCATCGATATGTTTTGCCTATTTGGAAACTTATGTTAATCCAATTTTGAATCTGGTTTCTATTTGCTTGATTTAGATCTGTGAACTTTACCGAGATGTTGTATAATCATTCTCATGACCAAATTGCTTGTGAGAATCTATTATGATTTATTTATCCATTCTGCTGTGGTTGCGCATATGACTTAATTCCTAGTCTTGCCTATTATAGGAAGTAGTGCTGGAACATTCTACCTCTTATCTTTTGATAATATAAGCAGATTACTTGTGTTGGATCCCAAACTAAAGATAGACTGGATCAGAAATTCTTGTAGGTCACTGCAGTTTATTCAGGGGAAGTGTGATTAAAGAAGTGGTATCATGGATGCTCATGATCGGGGCAAGTTGCCATCTCAGAACGGTTTCAAGGAACCTGGTGGAGGCTTTTCTCCTTAGCTTTACTTTTCCATGCTTTAGCTTGAAGACACACCTTAGAGACACATTTTGCACTCATTACCTTGACTCTCAGATACAAGGACTGCAAAAAAAAACCTCTATCATTCTGTTTTCCATGATAACAACAAAATGCCTGAGTCTGGATGCTTTAGAAAGAAAAGATGTTTAATTTACAGGCCTAGAGATTCAAAGTTATAGATCAGCTCTGGTGACAACCTCATAGCAGATAGTATCACAATGATAGTGTGTGTGTGTGTGTGTGTGTGTGTGTGTGTGTGTGTTTATAAGGTGAGGCATAAAGCTAAGGAGACTGAGGTCTCATAAAATCTGAATTCATCTCTTCTGTAGGTTTTTCTTAATAATCTAACAGCCTTCAACTAGGCTTCACTTCTTAAAGATCCCAACACATCTTTTCAGTTAATGACAATCCTGAGAAATGTGGGGCTCTGATGTGAAAGACTGAACTGTGATGATCTGTGATAAAGTACTAGGTTCATGGGATCAAGAAATTCCCAAGCCCTAAGCCGATAACAGCAAGTGGACGCATGCAGGAGTGATTACTATGTTAATATGGCATCAGTGTTTAAATCGGAATGGAAGGCTCTAGGAGAATTAGAATTGAGAGGCAAGTCTGAGATCATACCCTTAAAACCTCAAGAAAACTGGGAAGAAGGAACTTCAGTCAAAGAAATTCCTATATCAGGGTGGACAGCAGCCATGTGAGAGACGGTCTTGATTAATGATTGATATTTCAGGGCCCAGCCTAATGCTGGCAACATCCTCCTTGGGTAGTTGGGTTTGGGTTGCACGAGAAAGGTAGCTGAGCATGAGCTGAGAGTGATTCAGTAAGCAATGTCCTCCATCCTCCATGTCTTTTACTTGAGGTCCTGCCTTGACTTCCTTCCGTGATGGACTGCGTGACTGCTGAGTGTAAGCTGCAATGAGCCCTCTCCTCCCCATGGTGCTTCTTGGCTGAGTGCTTTATCACAGAGGCAGAATGACATTAGAACAGTCTCTCTTTCCACTTGGACTTTTTTTTTTCTTTTTCTTAATTTCTTTTCTTCTCTTTTGCTCTTCAACAAAGAACCATAAATTCAAGCTGGTAATGGTGCCAACATGGAGAAACCCTGCTCTAGGCAAATTCTTGTTGAGAATAGGTTCTTTAAAATTCCAAATTGTTGTTTCAGCAGGCTCTTTTGAATTGGATGATGAGTTAGAATTTTTATAATACAGTTTCTTCTCTCTTCTGCTTTTTGAAGGCCAAAGTTGCCATTTTCCCCTCATTTCACTGCCCAGAGGAAGTAATTTGTGTAAAAAGAACTTGTAGAAATTAAGTAGAAACATCTGTCTTTTCATATTTCACCTATATCAGAAAATGGGGGCATCCCTGATTTGGGTCCGAGTCCTGTAGTGCTGAGAATTAAATACAATCACCTTGGTTAGGGATTCTGCTACTATGAAAAAACACCATGACTGAAAGACAACTTGGGGAGGAAAGGGTTTAATTGGATAATCCATCATCAGGGAAAGCCAAGGCAGGGACTCAGGACAGGAACCGAGAGGCAGGAACTGAAGGAGAGACGGTGGAAGAGTGCTGCTTTCAGGCTTTCTCCTCGTGGCATTAGCCTGCTATCTTATACTACCCAAGATGACCTGCTCCACCCTCAACATCAGTAATTCATCAAGAAGATGCCTCACAGACTTGCCTACAGGCAAGCCTCATTGGAGGTTCCCTCCTTTGATATGACTCTACCTTGTGTCAGGTAGACAAAAACAGCTAAGCAGTACAGGCTCAGTTGGGCTAATCGCTAGGCTCGTGTGTAACTGTGTGATTATGTCCTAGATGGAAAGATCATCAAAGAACCTTTTCACACACTACCATGAAAACCCTTGTAAGCAACCTACCTGTCTACCTGTGGGAAATGTCCTGGATAGCTTGACACCTGTACCTAAGAATTTTATAATCACTTATCTCATATGTTGGCTAAGAATAAAATTTAAGTGTGTTTAATAATTTAATGTTTACTCTCAAGGAGAAGGCCCTTAAAGAACAGGAATATACACATAACACACATACACACACAGACTCACACACGTACACACACACAGACTCACACACATACACACACATCTTGACTGTAGTAGGCACTGAGAAAATGATTTGAGGAGGAAAAATAAAGAAATTAAGGGATAAGGGAATGAGGGAGGAAAACATGATGTAGGCCCTGATATATTTTAATGGCAAGTGATTCTACAAAGATCTCAACCTTTAGAGTCTCTAGATATTTTAGAGTATATTTATAATTTAATTTATATCATAAGCTAATGTGTAAACATTTGTTTATAAGTTCACTTTTTTCCCCTTATACCATAGCTTTTGTCATATACTTAGATTAACTATTGGACTCATTGCTTAAATTTTATAGTACTTTCTTTACTTTAGAAGATTTCTGGTGTTTGAAGAAAAATTCAATGAGCATATTATTTGAAATAGAATCAAAGATCGCATCACTATGCATTTTTCCTGTTTTTGCTGCAGTTCATCACTTTTTAGATATTCTGTGCTAAAAGCTTTGGGGAAAATTCATTTCCTTGAGTAATTGGTAACGCCAAGGTTCGGGTGGCTCTTGCTTTAAGGAGACCATCTGCTGAAGCAGAATTTTCAAGGACTCCTGCATTGGAGTAACCTAGGGAGAGTTATTAAAGGAGCACATTTCTGGGGCCTACTCCAGACTGGCTTGAGCAGAACCTTAGAACACACATTTTAATCAATTTCCTCTGATAATTCGTAGGCACCCAAGATTCACTGTGTTAAAAGGAACTTTGCTTTTATAATTCTCCAATGCCACTGCATGCTGCATGCAGATGTGTTCAGAGTGGCAAATTCAGTAAGCCCCCTTAATCTCTAAGGCCAACAAATAAAACAGTCAACTGGGGACAACTGCTGGCCCAGACCCAGAAGAATCCTCTAAAGGCTGCTTTTATGAGAAGGGAGTACCTACAATTTGGTTCTTGGAGGCATTACCTTGTAATAATAATTGAATAATTATAGCATAAAGATGGGAAAGCAAATAATGAACTCTGAACTTACCAAGAGAGTAAACAAGAGGCTTTTCTTGTTAACATGGCCCATTCATCAGTGAGAGGTGGGAATCCATTGATTTCTACTATCTACCCTGCACTGTTTCAGGATGTGAGTATAGGGCGGTGAAGAAAGGATTTCCTTAAGGAGTCATGAACTACGTCATACATCTACACAGATTTACAGCTCTCGGTAGTACTGTTTTGAGTACATAGACTGCAAGGAGTCGGATATATATATAGGTCACCATGAAGATGACTCCAAGATGTCTGGGTGTTAGCTGGGCTGTTTAACTGAGACATGTTTATATGACCTCTTTCTGTGGCTTGAGCTTTTTAGAGGTGGGCAGCTGAATTGCATGACACACATCTCAATGGGGTCATCAAAGAGTGAATAGTTCAAAACTAACCAGAAGTCACCCTGGTCTTCTAGTACCCAAAGTTATACATTACCCAGTCCTATTTTCAACTAACTGTGGATAGAAACCATCACTAACCTGTCTGGATGTAGTAGCCTCAGTGGGTTTCATTTTAGAGGTAATGACAGTTAAAAAAATGGAACTATATTTTTTATGGTGAATAATATGACTGTAGTATTTTTAAATGGAACTATATTAATTAAGAAGAATGATTCTATAACCCCAGATGTTCATTTTTTATAGTTGATATTTTCCCTTTTGTTTTTATTTTTATTTTTTATTGTTTTTTAGTGTTTTATAGCCAAAGATCACTTTCTGGACAATGATTTTGACAAATGGGAGGTGGAAAAATCTTTTCTTTTCTCAGATGAGCCAGAATCCTGGGAGTGAGAACCAATTATCTGTATTTAGTAAACCCTGTGGGTCAAGTGAGTAATCTCTACGTGAGTTGAGCTTTGACAATTTCCATGGCACAGAACCCCCAAAAAAGCTGAGTAATTGAAGAGTTACTACTACACTGTGAGAACCTTCCTTCTTTTCTCAGAGCCTTCCAGTATTGCCCTGCCCTTTACTACGCTTTCTGGAAGAATATCAGAGGGTTCTTGTTGTTAAAAACTGTGTTGCAGTGATGCTAAAGAATACAGCCTTTCCTCCAATTTCTCCTCTTACTCTGTCTCCTCCTCCAGCTTCTACCATCTAGGACCACCTGGCAAGGGGTAATCCCACAGTGGAATGGTCCCTCCTACATCAATTATTAATCAAGAAAATCCCCCAAAGAGCCTTGCCTACACACTAATCTGAAGGAGGCAGTTTCTTAGTTGAGGTGTTCTCTTCCCAAATGCTCCTAGCATTTGTGTAAAGTTGACACAAAACTAACCAAGCTATGAAAGAAGTGCCCTAGCACTGAGCTCTCGCCACAGCCCACAGTGCTTTAGAGGAGCTGGTCTTCACTCCATTGCCTGGAATGAAACACCTTGGCTTTATCAAGTTTCCCTGCAACATCGGCTACCACGTGATAAGTGTTTACATTTCACCAGCACTTCTAACCAGCATGGTGTAAAATAAGTCGATGGCCAGTGACCAGCAGGCATTTAGAGAAGACCAGCACACAGGAGGCAGAGAGCAAACAGTGAACCCACAGAAACCAGACAACTGGAGGGAGCTGAATATTTGGGAGACACAACTATGATAAGGACAACAACAAAAAGCTTCCAAAGTCTGACTGCTCCTTTTAAGACAAGGCACTGAATTCATGAGACATGGCCATGGCTTAACTAGAGAATTACAGGCCCCTGAAGCACAAAATAGGGTGCTTAGAAATGTTGGTAGCATGTTGTGGTGTAGTTCAATGGTAGAGTGTTGACTTACTATCTGGAAGGCCCTGGCTTCTATCTTCAGTGAACAAGGGGAGGAAGTGCAAGATAAAGTTGGAAATCTTTCCTCAAGAAAATATATCAAAAATATTGAAGAATCAAACACAGGAGAGGAAAAATAAAACTTGGTGAAAGGCACGCTCTGTCCATCCATCTTCCCACTGCCCTTACTCCATCCTTCTCTTCCTACTTACTCAAGGTCCCAGGGTGGCTGGAGTAAATGTGAGATCTGCACACATTTGGTAGCATTTGAAATTTCAGATGCTATTTGAAATTCAAGGGCAGGGTTATTCTCGTTGATGCCATTGTTACATAAACAGTCTTACTTAATTCCATGGTAAACATGCAACTTGGTCATTATTGCTATGACTTTCCAGAGGGAGAAACATAAGAGAGTTTAAAATGAAGGTTGGATGACTTACCCAAAGACATTCTGGTTTTCAAGGGCTGTGGAATTCAGATCCAAGCCCCATTCGTTCCAAAGCTTATACTTTTCCCACAGGCCCCACAACAAGGTATAAAGGGGTCAAGTTCAAGTCTTCCAACCTCTTGCTGATGGAGTTACGTTTCCTGAGTGCTGAATTTTTGATGTGGTTGAATGTGCTCTAGTGGGGAATCGATTTTTGTGTATGGGTAGGTATTTATTTCAATCTTTGATTTCTGCTGATTGTTTGGGGCACTGTCTTCTTTTAGCCTCTTCTTTCTCTTCCAGCACTGCGTGTCATCCTCCTCCAACTTCGCTCCTCCTTCTCCTTCCCATCCTATTCCTCCTCCCACCACCACCACTCCCTTTTCTTCTCCACCTCAAACTATTCTGTTTCCTCCCATAAGCAAGCAAGCAGGCATGAAGCATAGACAGCCTCATTTATTTTAACTATAAAGGAAGAGCCCTGGGAAGTTCATCAGATTGCCAGGAATGTGAAATTTGCTGATGAATGGACATTTGGCTAAGAATAGTAAATTCTCAACTAATTGAAAGCAGATAACAGGAATAATGCATCCACCTTGAAAAACATCACACTCCTAATAAATAATTGGAAATGGCAATTTTTTTGACATATGAACTGAGGAGGAAAAGTCTTAAATAAATTCTGGACTAATTCCTGTCCCATATATTATACTGTATTTAGCAGTTGTGCTATATGAGAAGATTAAAAACTATAAATCTCCTCACAACACCATCTATAGCAGTGTGTTTAAACCAGAATAAGTAGGGGTGAGTTTCTTAGCATGTCTCATAGAATATTGACTTCCTTGCTTTGAGCATTGGGAGGGGCTGTTTATTCCCTTCTCCATGTAAGCTCAGTCAGGTAAAATAGAAGAGATCCAAAGAACCTTCCCAGCCACCTGGCTTATACTACAAAATACATCTTCTAGGGGGCATTTGTGAGTTCCAGTGTGATCTGTGGGCCAAAAAAGCAGAGGCATTACCTGAGAATGTTAGAGGTACAGAATTTGCAGCTTCATTTGAGATCTGCTTGGTCATAATCTGTATTTTAACAGGATCTCTGTGGACCCTTGTGCAAGTTTGCCTTTAAGAAGTGCTCCAGTGTCCAATCAAGGACAATTTCTAGACTGGTGTGATGACAGAGACAGCTGGATTCACCCAGGATTGATTTAATCCTTAGCTTTGGGATAAATCAATACTAAGACTGCATACTGAGGGACACCTTCATTTTCTTCTTACCTTGTGTTAGCAACTGGCCTCTAGCTCCTTTTCAGACCTTGGATTGAAAATTCTAGAAGCCAGGACCTCGTTTTGCCCCACAACTCTTCCTCTCTGTTTCAGCAGCTCGCTGGCTCTATAGCCTAGGGTTTATCTCCTCTAGAGTGGCCATACCTGGCTAGGCCTCCTTGGTCCTTAACTATCTCATTTGCAGGCTATCTCAGATCTGTGTACTGATGGGTTCTTGCCTGTTATTGACTACCTACCTGGTGGTTGAAGCCAGGTGGATGCCAGCGGTGAAAGCCCAGAAGCAAACTATTGAAGAAAGGATTGCGTGGTTTGTGTCATCTGTCTTTGCTCTGGATTCTTCTTGGGTTTCCGAATGACTGTCAACTCACTTTGAAAGTTGCTTCTGCTATTAATTCTTCTGTTTTGTTGTTGTCATGGTATAGATACTTTGTTTTGTATTTTGAGACAGAGTTTATTAGTTCCTTTCTTGCCATTGTGGCAAATTACCTGCCAGAAGTGACTTGAGGGAGGGATGACTGACTTTTGCTTATCATTTCAGAAAGCATAAGCCATCATGGCAGGGTGATATTATGGGGCATCTCAATGTGTGGAGTTATTTCACATCTTCTTAGACAAGGAGCAGGAACAAAGAACACTTATAGCCTTCAAAGGCTCCACCCCTAGTGACTACTTTTGCCCATCCGTCCTTCCTACTTTCCTCCAGGGGAGACATTTCTGATCCAAACAGTAACAGCTCACTGTATATCTCAGAATGACTTGTCATTTACAATCTTCCCTCTGCCTCTCATGTGCTGGGTGGGACACCATGGCCATGCCACCATCCAGGGCTTGAAATTGGTCACTTTTAAGAAAGATGTTTAGTCATCACCTCTTTGAGTACTTGTTGTACGCTGTTTCTCCACTAGGCACACCCCTTATATTATCTCAGTTATTACTCACAAAACCCAGAAAGACACATTTTTGAAATTGTTATTAAGATATATTGTCCAGTACAATGTCATATATCAAGGGTGTAATGATATGAGTTGGATCCACGTCATCTGTGTAACCCACTCCACAGTTAGGATTCTGATCATTTTCATCACCCCAGGAAGCTTGCTTTTAGTGTTAGCTCATGATCATCTCGGTAGAAAGCAAGCACTATGCTGGAGAAGTGAGCTTTATGTAACAGGTAGGGGTGGGTGTGGGGTGAGTTAGGAAACACAGGCCTGTAACTGGTGTGGACTTTTGAAACCTTCAACCTACCCCTAGTGGTATACCTCCTCCAACAAGGTCGCATCTCCTAATCCTTCTAATTCTTCTCAAACATTTCCACTCTCTGGTGACTAAACATTTAAATGTATGGGCCTATGGGGCCAATCTTTTTTTCTGTTGATTTTTTTGGAGACAGGATTTCTCTGTGTAGCCTTGGCTATCCTGGCATTCACTCTGTAGACCAGGCTGGTTGACTGCAGATCTTTGAAAGTACAACAGAATTCTGCTGTGAGTCTATCCAGCCCTGACTTTTTTTTTTAAGCTGGAAGGAGTTTTATTACTGTTGTAATCTTCCCATCTGCTATGTGTCTATTTTGTTTATTAAGCTGTTCATTGTTTAATTTTGGAGATTTAGCTAAATCTATAAATTCATCCATTTCTTTTAGATTTTCACACTTAATGAAGCAAAACAATATCCCCTTAAAATAGTCTGAATTTATTTGGTGTCTGTTGTAATTTTTCTCTGTTTATTTATGACTCTGTATTTGGGGACTCTGATTTTCTTTTTTTTTTTTTAACTTGGATCAAGGGTCTTCTAATTGTGTTTATCTTCTCAAAGAACCAGATATGACTTTTTTGGTTTGTTGTATTGTTTTAATTGTTTCTGTTTCATTAGTTTCTGTTGTGATTTTTATTATTTCTTGCTGACTATTGGATTTTGTTTTGGTTTGTTCTTGTTTTCCCAAATTCTTGAGTTGCATCATTAAGTCATTTATTTGTGCTTTCTGTTTTTATTTTTTTGATGTAGGCCCATAGAGCTATAAACTTCCCTCTTAGAACTTTTAAAAATGTGCCCCAGAGGTTTTGTTGTATTTTCATTTGTATCTAGTTCCAGTAATATTTTGATTTCTTTCTCGATTTCTTCTTTGACCCATTCATCATTCAGTAATGAGTTGTTTAATCTCCATGAATGTATACCCTTACTAGAATTTTGTTTGTTGTCAGTTTTAAGTTTTACTGAATAATGGTCATATAGGAACATGGGACTGTTTCAATTTTTCTCTATTTGTTTTCTCTGAGGTCTAGCATGTGGTCTGTTTGAGAGAAACTTCTATGTGCTGCTGAGTAGAATGTAAATTCCCTGACATTTGGGTGGACTAGTCTGTAGATGTCTGTTAGGTCCATTTGGTGTAAGGTGTCATTTAATTCAAAAGATGCTCTATTTTTTTTGTGCAGATGACTTTCTAATTGGAGAAAGTGAGGGTGTTGAAATCAGCAAGTACTGGGTTTGTGTTAATCTATATGTCTAATTCCATTAGTATTTTGATGAAATTAGGTGCACCAGTGCTTTGTGTATATATGTCTAGTACTGCGCTATCATCCTCACTGATTGATCCCTTGATTAGAATAAAATATTCTTCTTTGTCTCTTCTGATTAGATTTAGTTTGAAGCTCTTTTTTTCCCAGATATTAAGATGGTAATACCTCATTTTTTCCATCTTTTCACTTTAACGTAGTACCTATATTTAGAGCTAAGATGAGTTACTTGTACACACCAAGTAGGTGGATTTTGTTTCTTAATATATTCAGATAGCTTGTGTCTTTTGATTGAAGAGTTTAAGTCATTAATATCTAAGCTTATAGCTGGGTGTGGTGGTGCACCCCTTTAATCCCAGCACTTGGGAGGCAGAGACAGGCAGATCTCTGAGTTTGAGGCCAAACTGGTTTACTGAGTGAGATCCAGAACAATCAGAGTTAAACGCAGAAAACCTGTCTTGAAAAAGCAAAATGAAACAAATTTAAACTTACTGAAAACTGTCTGTAGACTGCTCTCAGTTTGATGTTTTGTGATGGCTTATATTCCTAGTTGTGGTTTGTTTCTCATTAAATTATAGCTTCTTTTTTTTTTCTGGAATATATCAGGCTTCACTTAGAAGCATTGTGACTTGTGATTCTCTTGGAGCTTTCAACACACTTCATTGTTCTATATACTTAGACTTACTTAGTCTTTTAACTATAATATGATGTGGGGATTTTTTTTCTGTATTTCTATGGGTCTCTCCTTATTTTGGGGATGTTTTCTCTACAATATTAAAGACCTGGGTTTTTGCCATTGATTTAAGGTTCTTCTACCTCTTTTATACTTATTATCCAAAGGTTTTGTCTTTTCTTGGTGTCCCACATGTCTTGAATGTCCCTATCCTGTACTTTTAAATATTTTTTATTTTTTTCTGATTTCATCTAGATTCTCTGCTTTATCTTCAAATCCTTTTATTTGGTCTCCTGTTTGATTTGTTCTACTTGTGAACGGGCTATCAAGTTTTCTAATTCTATTATTATTTCAGTCTGTGTTTTTTCAGTGTTGCTATATATTCATTGAATTATGGTTTCTAATCCTAAATTGTCTTTGTTAATGCATTCAGGAAATCATTTGTGCTCTTGGATATCACTCAAGCATTTATTGCTATCATCTTTGAGTTCAATGCAGTGTGTATTTGTAGCTTTTAAAGATTCTTTGATAATGTTTTGTTTTTTGTTTTAAAGTCTATGTTCTGAGGTTCCTCTGTGTAGTTTTTGTTAGAGAACACATCTATAAGATTAATGGGTTCCAATGAAGAGATGCTATTTTGGCCATTCATGTTGTCTTTGTTTTTGCAATTTGACTTGTGCCTGTGGACTTGGTTATGTGTCTGATGATCTAGCCTTCCTTAGATTGGTCCAGTATAGGAGATGTGGGATTTGCACTAGGCCAAGTAAAATTGACCCAGGGAAAGATGGATCCCAAGCCACAGGTCTAAAACTAGGCCAGGTAAAAAGGGTTCCCAAATGAAGAGGACTCATGGCTAAAGGTATGGAACTAGGCAAATGTGTTTGCAAATTGGGTTTGCAAATGGCATGGATTGGGGTAAAGGTTTGAAAGGGTGAGAGTGACTTATTCAGGAAAGGTGGGTGGTACAAAAAGAGAATTTGCATGGGGGAGCAAGTTGGAAGAAGAAGAGAAAGGAAATAAGCAGCGGAAATAGATATTGAGGGTTTTGGATCTGGAACTAGTGCTTTGTTACTGTTGTTTTTGAGACAGGGTGCCAGTATCTAGCCCTAGCTGGCACAAAACTCACCACATAGACCAGACTGATCTTGAGTTCAAAGAAATCTATGTGCTTCTGCCTCCCAAGTGCTGGGATTAAAGGCACACACTATGTGTGACTCTAAAACTCCCAAGTTTGTTCACATTACTTCATAGATTTTATAGTGAGATTATTCACTCATCCCTGTATTAGTTATGTAGGATTTCTGCACTTATTTTTTGTACTTCTTTGAGAGAATTTTGTTGGCCTTTTGGATAGAATTTATTTGTCAGGAAGATGATGTCATTATCTTCCTTTTTTTTTGCTTGAACCAATACATGGCCCTCCTGTCTGTTGATTGTTTGGCTCCAATGTAACTTGTATTGGGCTTCTCAAGCAATGCTGAAACCTGATATACCATATAGAAGTTCAGCCTGGAGAAACTGATGCTCAGGGCATATTTGTTGCCCAGATCAATGTCTTCCTGGACTCCAAAATCAACATTTCCAGTATCCGAGCTTTTATTTTCATAACTCATCACCTTCAGACCTTTTCTCTAGGATTTCTTCTTCCTTGATCCAAGGACTATGCTGTGAATGGTAGTCTTTTCTTTCTCCTGATGCCAAAAGACATGATAGTTTAAATACTTTTGGAAAATACATGCATCCTAACTCGGAGCTGCTCCTAAACCTTGGCTGCCCAGGTTAGTCTGTCTCTACTCTCCCTAAAATAGATATTAAGGCAGAGCTTACAAATGAGTTACTTTATGAGATCTTTTTCCCTGACTCTGCCGCATGATGAAGAACAGGAAAAAATGTCTGTCGGAAATTTTAAATTATAGATTCAGATGGGCATAATATACAGTGAAAGGATTCTTCTAAACCTCTTGGATAATATTCCTGGTTCTATGGTGTATTAGTTACTTTTCTAATACTGCGATAGAATACCATGGCCAAAAGCAACTTAGGAAGGAAGGATTTAGTTTGGCTTGTGGTTTCAGAAGGATAAAGTCCACCAAACTAGGAAAGGCATGGCATAGCAGCAGGAACAGAAAGCTGGCTAATAGCATTTTCATCCACACACAGGTTGAAGAGTGAGCAGGAACTGGGTGGAGCTAAAAACTTTTGAATCCCGCCCTCAGTAATGTATTTCCTCCAGCAAGCCTGCATTTTATGAAGGTTCCATAACCTCCTCAAACAGCTCCATAACCAGAGTTGAAATGTTCAAACACATGAGCCTATGTTGGTTATTTCTTGTTCAAACATATGGGCTCCCTTGGACCTTGACTAAATGACAGAGCTACCTGGCTAACATATGAGAGAGTTTAAATCTACAAATATATTTTAGTCATGTGTAACATGGAGGCTGGCTTTTTGGGGTTTCTGTCCCGCCCGGTACCCCATAGCCGGCAAGCCCCAAAGAAAATCACACAGAGATCTCCATAAGTTATAAAACTGATTGGCCCATTAGCTCAGGCTTCTTATTATCCCTTGTAGCTTATATTAACCCATTATTCTAATCTGTGTTAGCCATGTGGCTCAATACCTTTTTCAATGGGGCAGATCACATCCTGCTTCTTGGTGGTCTGGGCTGGACTAGGAGGAATGAGCTTCCTCCTTTCCAGCATTCTCCTGTTCTCATTGCCCTGCCTCTACTTCCTGTCTGGTTGACCTGCCTATACTTCCTGCCTGGCCAATCAGCGTTTTATTAAAATACATAATTGACAGAATACAGACAATTCTCCTGCACCAGTCATGTGCAAGACAATCATGCTGTCTTTCATCTACTTTATTGTATCATTCTTTTGTATTGAGTTTGTACAACTATCTTTTCTAATCTCTTTCCTCCTGATTTCTACCTTTCCCTTGGTTTTATTAGGAGATTTTAATACTATGGTCCTCATCTTCTATAGTAGTTTTTTCCTTGGTTGCTATCATATCTAGAATATTTTGTGGAAAATATTAAGTAGACTACTGTTGTGTTTCGTGGGTCACCAATGGAGAGTGTAAAATGTAATAGATCTGAAATCGAACTGCAGAGTGTCAGGCTTATACTATCTGACATAGGTAGTAGTAGAATATAGCTGCTAAAAGCACTTAGCTTATTTGCTGAGCTTTGAGAAAGATCTATAGTAACTCTTGATGACCATTTATAGGATTGCTCTGTAAATGCCATACCCTTGGCTATTTCCAAAATTACATGAGCTTAGATGGCAGGCATGGTTTAGAAACAGGCTCTTCTGCTTACTAGCTGAAGGGCCTCAGTTTCCTCATCAACAAAACAGAGTTTCTAATTGCAAATTCACAAAATTGCCAGAATTAATGGAGTTTTAAATGCTTGCCATATCTGAAATGCTTCTATTTGGTAAGTACACAGTCCCTAATGCTTCTTTGGGTATGAATTCTAAGCTTGTGCCTTTTGTAAAATCTGTGGTTTGGGGTACATGGAATTTATACAGTTAACTAAAGAATATTTTCATTAAACAATAGCAGCAGCAACAACAACAACAAAACAAATTAATGGCTCTTTTAAAAGTCAACAGTAATTACCCACACATTGTCTATGTAGTGATTTTACAATAGAAATTCTGTTGAGTTAATTTTTTAAAGTGCTATGAAGCTTCCTTTCTTGTATCCATTTTCTTAGAATTTAATTTTTCTTGCTCCTCTTTTATTCTTTTGTTTACAAATATGGCATGAAACATGTAGAGTTCTTTTATTTCTAGAACCATCTCATCTCAGGATTTTTGTTATATATTTTTGTTTATACACATAGATTCTCCAGTCCAGATATTTTGCCATGTCACGGACTAATTACTTTTATAAATGTTTTTCTGGCCTATGCTTTTGGTACCAGACCACTGTGCAATGAGCTTGCCCACAATACTGCAGCATGTTTCTGCTACTATCTTCATTTTGTATAACCTGCCTTTATTTTCAGTTCAGTGACTACACACACTCATATATAGTTTAATTTACTCTAGATTATCAATCAAGACATGAAATAAAAAATATCCAGCAGTGAAGGTCTTGCCCTTTAACAAGAGCTCTGTTAGAAAACTTTGAAATGAGTGGGGGAGGGGCAACATTTTATGCTACCCTGTCAGTGAAGTACAGAAATAGTCAGTCTAGAAAACATGCTATGTACTTAATTTTTTAATGATTTCACAGGGTTTATGTAAGACCATCTGGATATCAGATATTTACAGTTATGAAGTAGCAACAAAATAATTTTATGGCTTGGAGTCACCAGAATGTGAGGAACTGTATCAAAGGTCACAGCATTAGGAAGATTCAGAACACTGATGTAGATAAATATAGTCACACTCCTCTGCAGTTACTTTACCATACAGAATGTCTTCTAATGTGGCTGTGTCATTGTGTGTGCACTGCTGCATTTGCTGGTGTGGTCAATGCTTGAGATTCTCTCCATTTTTCTTTGTTTTGTTTTGTCTTTATTTTTATTTTTTTTAAAAGTAAACGAACTATACATACCAATCCAAGTTCCCACTCCCTCCCCACCTCCCATGCAATCCTCAGAGAGGGTAAGGCACTTTGCTTTGTGGAAGGTCCAAGGCTCTCCCTACTACATCTAGGCTGAGCAAGGTATCCATCCTCTTTAGAATAGGTTTCCATTTTTTTTTTTTTTTTTGGTTTTTCGAGACAGGGTTTCTCTGTATAGCTCTGGATGTCCTGGAACTCATTCTGTAGACCAGGCTGGCCATGAACTCTCAGAGATCTGCCTTCCTCTGCCTCTTGAGTGCTAGGATTAAAGATGTGTGCAACCACCATCAGCTGTTTTTTGTTACTATTGAGCTTTAAGAGCTCTTTGTGTAGTTTAGTGTTGTAGAACTTTTTCTTCTGATCATGATTTGGCTATCATTGTTTCGAAAGCAGAGCAGCTGTGATTACCTGCATGAGACTGTCACAAGATCAGTTCTGCTAACAGTCTCTCGTGCAAATGCAAGAGAGCTTATGAGGCAGTAGCATCCTTCTGTAAGGGTATGTAAGCAGTTGATGATGCTGGGTGAGATGGCAAATGAAGAGATTGCAGCTATACTTCACCAGTGGCTAGCAGACCAGAGAACATGCTGTAATCCTGAAGGTTGCATGTGTCTTAGGATTTCTCTTGCTGTGACAAAACAGGATGATGAGAAAGTTAGGGAGGGAAGGGGTAACTTGGCTTATACTTTCATATCTACAGTCATCATTGAAGGAAATCAGGACAGAAACTCAAACTGGACAGGATTCTGGAGGCAGGAGTTCATGCAGGGGCCATGGAGGGGAGCTGCTCACTGACTTGCTACTTATGGCTTTTCTCAGCCCCCTTTTGTATAGAACCCAGGACCACCAGCCTAGGGATGGCAACATTGAGAAACTAATTGAAAAAATGCCATATAGCCAGATCTTATGGAGGCATTTTCTCAATCAAGATTCTCTCCTTTCAGATAACTCTAGTTTGTGTGTAAAGTTGACATAAAACCAACCAGCACAGCAAGTATGGAACAGAATAAGAAAGCCATTGTAGAAATTGCTTGGCCCTTACTATAGTTGATAAGCCATGCAACTGAGGCTCAGCTCTCTGTTCAGAAAGAACTTGTCTAAATAGGGGAGAATTATGATAAGAAAAAAACATGCAGGTAGCAATCTCCACATTATTCTCTCATTTGGCTAAGTAAGTTGGATAAACAAAAGGATAAGATAGAAGTACTGGTTTCCCTTTTTAGATTATTTTATTTTATGTATATGAGTGTTTTGCCTGAAAATATGTATGAGTACCATGTGCATGTTTGGTACCAGAGGAGATTAGAAGAGGGAGTGTGATTCCCTAGAACTATAGTTACAGATGGTTGTGAGCTGTGGGAACTGAACCTGGTTTCTCTACAAGACGAACTTCCCAGCCTTGTAACAGTTACCTGTCTCTTGCTCTTAAGCAATTTTTAATTACTTTTAATTATGTGAATGTATGTGTATCTATCTGTATGCAGATATACGGATATGAGTGTAAGGTCCATAGATACCAGAGGTGTTGGATTCCCTGGAGCTGGAGTTACAGGTGGTTGTGATCTACCTGCCATAGGTGGTAGGAACTGAACTAGAGTCCTCTGGAAGAGGACTAAGTTCTTTTAATCACCGAGCCATCTTTCTAGCTCTCCATTTCTTATGTTTCTAGGCCTGGGGGATACATAAGGAAAAAGGAATACAAATTAGACTGTGCAAAAACATCCCTTCCTGGAATACAAAAGCTTGGAACCCATAGCGTAAACTGAGTAGCGAAGGGGAAAACGCTACATGGAAATGCAAGCAAGTGAATGGGATAAGAGGGCTCGTGTTTGATGCCACCAGGCCAGTTCACCAGGCTGGGTGAGACTATGCTTGCCAGAGAATAAAGAGGAGGTGAGCTTTCCCAAGACCTGAGAACAGACATGAAGCCTTAATGACTTTGCTGGGCCCCATGGTAGGTCATAATCTTTGAGAAGTAGAAAAGACTCTGTAAAATTGAATGACAAACTGAAATGTAAATTGGTACCATGGAGTACTAACACAACAAAGAGAGAATGAGAAAACAAAATAACAGCAACAGATAAAGAGCCCTGTCTTAGTCACCGAAAAGCAAAAGGTGCAAAACCTGTATCAGGCTAGAGTTCCCAGTGAAAAACAGACACGATGCCAAAAACTTTGCTTGCAGGCCTCCAACGGGCTTTAAAGCCTGAAAACCAGTTCACCAAAGAAGTTGGTCCAATTTTTGTCTTAAACTGTGGAGGAAAAAGATCCTTTGTTGTGGGAATTGCCTCAGCCTCATTGGGTGACCAAATTTTCCTGCAGATGAAGGTCCTACATTCAACTGTGGACCTATTAGGCCCTACTAATATGTAGAACACTTGAGTTTGGGTGAAGGCCAAAAGTAGGTACTTTGGTTCCAGACGGTCTCCTGGAACATCAGGGGCAATGGACATCAGTTAGATGGATGTGGAGATGGGGCAGCATGTGTGCTCGATGAAGCCTGACCTACTTCTAGCAATTATTCAACTACAGTATGCTGTGTACAGTGGGGTGGAGTTCTTTTGCCCAGCCTGTGGCCCTTTTATCTGGTAGATGTAACTAATGGAGAAGGAGTAGCCTATCCCAGGGCCAGCCTAGGAACTAAAGTCAGCATGTCAGGCAAATGGGTGCCCTTTTCCCTTCTAACTCCAGACCATGCTAAGAAGCACACATAGGATCTGTCTAGCAGAAGAGATGTGTGTGTGTGTGTGTGTGGTGTGTGTGTGTATGTGGTGTGTGTGTATGTGGTGTGTGTGTGTGGTGTGTGTGTGTGTGGTGTGTGTGTGTGGTGTCTGTGTGTGTGTGTGGTGTGTATGTGGTGTGTGTGTATGTGGTGTGTGTGTGTGGTGTGTGTGTATATGGTGTGTGTGTGTGGTGTCTGTGTGTGTGTGTGGTGTGTATGTGGTGTGTGTGTA
>NW_026068001.1:3759739-3763633 GCF_014885135.2 Alexandromys fortis
TGGTGTGTGTGTGTGTGTGTGTGTGTGTGCTGCAGCAGTGATCCAGGATAGGAACCCAAACAACTCATGCAGATTGTAGAGACCTGAATAAAGCTGGGCTTCCTATACATGCTGCACCCCACATGGCACCTTTGAGTAAACAATTGTCAGAAGTAATGAGATCTTTTCACGATGTGTTGGACCTTGGTAATGTTTTTAGTATCCCCTTAGCTACTGAACACACAACTAGTTGGCACTTCAGTAATCTTTCTATTTCTGTACAGAAGGCTTCATATTATTCTAATATTTAAGTGTTTTCACAGATTTAGAAAAGCATCTGAAAAAGGTAAAAGTACATACACATAAAGGAGTGCAGGGGGAATCTCAGTCTGCACTAAGTGCAAAGGCCAGGCACCGCTGAGAAATTCATAAGAGAGTTAATGGCTGTGTGACATGCAGATGACACAAGACAAGGCAACTGAAAAAAAAAAACCTTACAGAAACCTGTGGCTATAAACATTAAAACAATGACTAAAGCATATAAATGAAGATATCCCTGGTGAGATGAAAAAGATACCCCCAGAGGCTATGAGGTTATTAAACAAAAATCCAAATGCAACGGGTGGGCCACCCACCAGTAAGTTGTTTTTAGCTTGGAAAGTCTCAGAGGCCCCCAAACAATTTAGGCTATTGTCACTGCTCTTGGTTGTATTTCAGAAACATACGATATGATAAGAACCTATTCCTGAAGACACTAACACACACTCTGGTTGCAGAACATAAATAAATCAAGCTGGGAAGAATTTGGAAGCATATCTGCTGGCTGGCTTTTGTAGAGTTGGAATGACTCTGCAGGCTGCTAGGAGAGATTTACCACCAGCAGGCCAACTCAGTTACCTTCTGTGCTATACTACCAACATGACAGGAAAGGTCATCACTAGTGCAGTGGTGACAAAATTGTTATAGGTGCAGCCAACTGCTTTCTAATTGGATTTCAGGCCAGCTTTATGAGAAGAAACCCACATCTGGTACTATAAACTAGGTTAAAAAAATCTGTGCCTGGGGAGATCATAGACCCTAGTGGGAAAAACTACCACTATTGTTTGTTAAGTGGATATAACATGCCTATCAAATTCTTTCTAAACACTTATATCTACAGAACATAACAGCTGTCAACCTTGGGTAAAAAAAGCTTTTTTGCAGTGGGCCATACTCTGCAGCCTCATAATGGATCTCAGAGAAAAAGTGACTAATGCTGTGTCCTATTGTCCCAAAGCTTAGCTCTACATAGGAGGAAGTACCCATGCATCTATATAGCCTTTTCTAGGCTCATGGGACATCACAGAAGAGGGAGTGAAAAGAATGTAAGAACAGAGCAAAAAGTAGGGTATTGTAGAACTGTAGGAATGATGTAGCCATTAACATCTTGAAATGAGAGCAACTGTGATTTGCCTACAAGATTCTAATGAGATGGGTCCACTAACGTTCCTTCATAGAATGGAAGAGGAATGCAGTGATACCTTCTCACCTTGAGAATGTATAAGCAGTTAACAATTTCTGACGGTGGGAGGAGACTCTTCTTTGTAGCTGCCCATATATTGCCCATGCTCCTGTAGGTCAACTCATGCTCCTGAAAGCAAATTCAATTAAAATCATTGCTTTTTCTAATTTTACTTGAGTGAGAACATTTCCTTGATCTGTCCTACTTGAGGTACCATTGGTGACCTATTTGGTATTAATAGACCATTGCTTTCATCTTTCCAGGAAAAAAAACACAAGGTACTTAGATAACCATACTTTAGCAGCCGTGTATTGTTTTAAAAACCATTCATTCAGGCTGTTACTTGTCTCCTCGTTCTCTTGAAGTATGATTGGCAGGGCAGTGATTTTTCTTCTTAATGAAGTCTGGCGTATTGATTATTTCTGACCATCCTTTTGATCTTATGCCTAAATAGTCACCACCAAGTTCAAAGTCATTTAGATTTTCTCCTGTGCTGTTCTAGGCCTTTCACTGTTTGTATTTTATGATTATGTCTAAGTTTATATAGATCTTTTACGTATTTTGTTATATTTACACCTTAGTATTTTATTTCTGAAATGTCAATATAAATGATTTTTGCCTTTTAATTTCAAATTCTATTTATTCATGTCTGGCATAAAGAAAAGGGATTGACTCTTGTGTGTTAACCTTATATGGCTAAACCCTGCTAAAATAACACAGTTCTCAGAATATTTATTTATTTTAGTTCCTTTGATTTTTTATATAGACAAATGTCTTCTGAAAACAATTTCATTTCTTCCTTACATCTTTGCATGCCTTTTTATTATTTATTTTCTTTATAGCATTTCATCAGCCAGGACTTCCAAAACTATATGAAAAATGAGCGTGTGGTGGTACCTCTTACTCTTATTCCTGATCTTAGCAAAACACCTTTGAATTTCCCATTGTTAAGGATGCTTTAGCAGCACTTATCTTTGTAGATTGTTTCGAAAAAGTTAAGCAGAGGAAATTATGTTCTATTCCTAGATTGATGGACTTCTAAAGTATGTATTTATTTTTATTGTATTTGCATGAATATTTTGCCTGTGTACATAACTGTGCACTACATACATGCCTGTCGGCCATAGAGGACAGAAAAGGGGTCGAGATTATCTAGAATTGGAGCCACAGATGTTTGTGAGTTGCCATGCAGATTCAGAGTACCAAATTTGGTTTCTCTGTAAGAGCAATAGGCACTTCCAACTGCTGTGCCACCCTCCAGCCCAACATGAAAGGTTACACAATCATAAACGAGTGTTGGATTTTGTCAGATGATTTTTCAGCAACTGTTGATATAGTCATTATTTTTTTTGCTTTAGTTTATTGGTATGAGCCTTTACATTGACTGATGTCTGAATATTGCATGCCTGAAGTAAATTCCATTTGGAAAAAAGTTTTTATTATTTCTAACTGAAAAAACACCACCACCAACATCACCCTATTTAGCTTTGTGACAGAGACAGGATTACATATATATTTTGAACTTTTGGAAAATTCTGGTTGAACACTTGGTCAAAATGTGCTTTGAAAGTCTGTTTCCAGATTCAGTTAATTTTGTTAAAACTTATTTTGAGGGATTGAGAGTTGGGGGAATAGATATTAGTACTGGCTACTCTTCCAGAAAACCTGGGTTTCATTTCCAGCACTCACCTGGTGGCTCACAACTGTCTGTAAATACAGTTCTAGGGGATCTTACACCTTTTTATAACCTCCATAGGCAATATATGCATGTGGTACACAGAGATATGTTCATGTTCACAAGACTTTTTAAATAATTGTTTTGAATGGCTGGATATGACTGCTAATGTAACTGATAGAGGGATGTAGATTTAAAACCAAGAAGTGGATTATTGACTGCATTGAGTACTCAAGTGTGTATTTTTAGTACCATGTATCAATTTTATTAGAGTTCTTCAGAGAAACAAACCAAGAGTCAAAAGGTAGATGAGTAGGTAGGCAGATAGATAGATAGACAGACAGGCAGACAGTCTGGACCTGGGGTGGCAAAAGATTTTTGTTGACATTTTGCTTATTAGTTCTATCTTTTAATCTTAAACTATTATGGAAAAAAAAAACAAGGAAAAGAGCATTTTGAAGCTCTCTTCCTTTAGAAGATACTTCACCAGGCTTATTTGTGAGTGTGTAAGTGTGGGGGCATACACTAAGGAGAGAGCCTAGGACTAGGCACAGATCCACCTCCTTCTGCCTCTTGAGTGCTGGTATTAAAGGCTTGCACCATCACCACATGGCGGTAAACTTTACCTTTAGTCTTGAACATTTCTTCTTTGTTTTTTTTTAATTCTTTCTTTCTTTCATTATTATGTTATTTATTTATTTATTTATTTAAGATTTCTGCCTCTTCCCCACCACCGCCT
>NW_026068001.1:3763694-3816208 GCF_014885135.2 Alexandromys fortis
CGATCAAGCCCCCCTCCCTCTTCAGCCCAAAGATCAATCAGGGTTCCCTGCCCTGTGGGAAGTCCAAGGACCACCCACCTCCATCCAGGTCTAGTAAGGTGAGCATCCAAACTGCCTAGGCTCCCACAAAGCCAGTACGTGCAGGATGATCAAAAACCCATTGCCATTGTTCTTGAGTTCTCAGTAGTCCTCATTGTCCGCTATGATCAGCGAGTCCGGCTTTATCCCAGGCTTTTTCAGACCCAGGCCAGCTGACCTTGGTGAGTTCCCGATAGAACCTCCCCATTCTCTCAGTGTGAGGGTGTTTTTTTTTATAAGTTTGAAGAAATGCACATTCTAATTGTCACACACATGCACAGTTTTCTGCGACAAAAGTCACACAATAATGAAAACTATCAAACATGATCTCTCCATTGCATAGAACTCTCCAGATATTTTCTATTTCTTATTTGCTTTTAAAAAGTCACCCTTTTTTCCTCAAAGAAAGCTGTTATGTGAATTTACAAAAAGTTTGTGCTAGATAACAGAAGTTAAGATCATTTGTTGATCTCAATATCTGCAATTTGAAACCTTAATTTAATATAAAAGACACGTGTAACCTGGAGCTGGTAAAGTGATGCAGTAAGTGGGGACCCTTGTTTCCGATGATTGTGATGACCTGAATTGCCCTCTCTGTCTCTGTCTCTTTGTTGCTCTCTGTATCTCTCTGTATCTCTCTCTCTCTCTCTCTCTCTCTCTCTCTCTCTCTCTCTCTCTCTCTCTTTCTCTCTCTCTCTCTCTCTCACACACACACACAGACACACACACAGACACACACACATACAAATAGATGTTTCTGAGAACAAATCCAGAAACATACAATCCCTTATCATATATAGATATCAAGACAAGCAATACCGCTTAGGTCATCCCATTTTAAAAGAAAAAATATTTAAGGGGGACAAAAGTCAGATAAAAAAATTTATCATTTAATCATGCTACATGTATAGCAGTATCGTTTTGTATAACTTCCAATCTATCTAGTTACAGAATACGTCTATCACCTTAAGAAGAAGCTCTCTACCTGTTTTTTGGTCACTCCCACTCATCCTCCCCTAAGCCTTTGGCAATCATCAGTTTTCCTGTTGTCTCCATTATGTTGAAAACCATGGTTAAGGATCCTTTCCATGTAACTTTCACGCTTCCTCTGGCCTCATGATACCAACTATGCTTGCAGTAGAGCAGTCTGACCTAGAAAGGAAGCCTTGGTAAAGGCCAGTGGAACTTTCTAAGGGAGCATAATGCCACAGTCCTTTTTATTTGTAGCTTTATGAAGCCTTTCCCACAGTGCAGGTATTTTGTATATCTGCATATCTTTCTTTTTTCCTCTTCTTTTTTTTTCTTTTTCTTTTTTTTTTTCAAAACACCACCCAAAAACAACATAAGGAAGGGAAAGTTTATTTTCGTTGTCATGTAGGGAAATGCATGGTGGCAGGAACTTGAGGCTTTTTATTGTATTTGTGGTCAGGAAGAAGAGAGTGATGAATTCTGCCTCCCATATTATTTTCTCCTTTTTATTCAGTCTAGGACTGTAACCCATGGAATGGTTAGGGTGGGACTTTGTACTTTAATGAACCCAACCCAGAAACTCATTCACAGACATGCCCAGAGGTGTGTCTCTTATGTAATTCTAGATCCTGCAAAGCTGACATTAGTAACCAACACAGTAAGTCTTCTCTATTGTCAGAGGCCACAAAATGTGACTTTCTTCTGGGTTTCACTGGGTTTTTCTCCTCCAAATGCAAAGGTCTTTTAACATATATTCATCATCCTTGATAAATTTTTATTGTTACTATCATAAAACGCTAGGAAAGTAACTTATGTAAGGAAATGGCTTATTTAACTTATGGTTTGGAGGGTTAAAATGAATGATCATATGGTCTGTTAATTCTCTAATGGGGGTAATGGAGGACTATGGTAGGAGTACATGTCAGAGCAAGTAGTCACATCAGAAGCCAAGAAAGAGGAAGAGAGAGACAGGTGAGAGTATCCCTGTCTCCTTTAGGGGCATGTCCCCTGTGACCTAAGGACCTCCCACTTTGGAATATCTTCTGTATTTCCTCTACTACCTCTCAATAGCACCACTGTAAAGACAATCTTATTTGTATGGGATAATGACATTCAACCACCCACACAGTGGCAGACATCACTCCTCTCTCATTTCCAGTATTTCAGTGACATATTTTACAATTAACTTGAGCTGCTTTCCTGCTTTCATCTAAGGCCAAATCAAGGGGACACATAATTTTCTCAGAGGGGACGAAATAGGAAAATGAACAGAGAAAAACAATGGAGTACAAAAATCAGTGCCTTTTATTGTTCCGTCACATTAAGGTGGAACTAGGGAAGACACACACCTATTCAGGAATATTGTACTAAACATATTCCATTTATTTCTTTTTAGGTCTGAAAGTTAGTCTATCATTGTAATTTCCTCTGAGAAATATATATCCTAACCCAAACTCAAGTTCACTCTCAGAGCTATTCTTGTCCTGCATTGGCAGTTTTGTCTAAAGTGAACACTGGCTCCATCATATTAGATAGCATGATCATCCAGTTTCCCCATCATTTGTATAATCCAATCAAGCTGCACATATAATGGCCTAGCCCTGATTCGGTGAAGTCATTATAGAGAGACATAAATCTTATCTCTTCTGAAGAATGACAAGGAAAAGAACTGTCTAAACTAATTTTTGCCAGATTTACTCCTCCCTCACACCAAGAAGTTTTTGTGCAGTCTAGACTGAAAACGAGACCCGATTTGCCCTGATGAGGATTGATACCATCCTGTAGTCCAGAATATACTTTTAAAAATAGTTATTTTTGTTTCATTTTATGTGTATATGTTTGTCTGCATGAGTTTATATGTACTACGTGTGTGCCTGATGCCCATGAAGACCAGAGTAGGGTGTCAGATAATCTATAACTAAAATTACAGAAGATTTTTGAGTCACCATGTGGTGTCTGGGAACTGATCCTGGGTCCCCTGCAAGAGCAACAAGTGCTTATAATCACTGAGATATCTCTCCCGCCCCTATAATACATTCTTGTGTGGGGAATTATGGAGTAATCTAGAACCCAATAATTTTCAGATTGACCCTACACACACTGAGTGTATTGAAAGTTTGTTGAGGGTAAGCCTGGGTCTTGAACAACAAGATATCCTCCTTGGCACAAAGAATGTGTACAAACAGCCTTGAATTAATAAATAACATGAAGAAAATCAGGAATGAACAAGTTTGAGTGAAACAGCAGAATTGTTCAAGTAGTAAAACAGACTAGGTAGAGCACAGAAAGTTTTAGGGTAGTGAAACTCTTCTATACAATGCTGCAATTGTGGTCATATACGTTTTAATTATATAGAGTATGCAACACCTTTACAGACCCTTAATGATGGTGTGTCAGTGTATATTTTGTAGCTGGAAGTGTTTGTCCTAATTGGTATCATAGCCTTTCAGTTCCAAAGAAACAATCATTCTCATCTTGCTTCATCTGTGTCTGGCTGGTGGCTGTGTCTTTGCCTTTTCTCTTTCCAGAATTCTCTTAGTCTGGTCACCCCACCTATACTTCCTGCCGGCATACTGGCCAATCAGCATTTTATTAAACCAATACAAGTGATAAATCTTTACAGTGTACAAAAGCATTATCCCACAGCAATATTTAGCAATATCAAAAAAAAATCCCACTGTGCTGCAGGATGTTGGTGATGGAAGAGGTTTGCATGTGTGGAGACAAGAGGTGTAACATGCAATCTCTGTGATTTTTGCTATCACCTTATATACTAAAAAATTTTAAATCTAAACTGATAGGAAGAAGGTAACAGTTAAACTCATCTCAATGTCCATGGGGATGGTACTCATCACTAATAGCCCTGGACTCAAAAGCAATAGATGAAAATATGGCCAGTGCTGATGTTCATATTGCATAAAGCTGCAACTACCCTGAGCACATGAAGAAAAATGAATGTCTTCAAGGAAGAAGAGCAGTGCCTAGCCAAATGGGATCCCAGCTCTAAATCTGTGTTTTGAACATCCTGACAATCATGGCTGATTTATTCCCTTTTGGTTTTATGATCCGAGGCTTCCCACATTGCTAACACATTACTCATCTTAGTTATATAGACAGCAGGGTCAAGCAAGTGACCTATTGAATCTCAGAAGTGACTGATGGCTGTGTAGATCAGGCTTCATTCACAGGGTTATCTTGTTCTCTTGGGTAAATATATAACTTTGAAAATGTTCACGTCCACCTCACTTTCCCCCTTTACCCTGGGGATTGGGTAAATTATATTACCTACTAATTGAGCATGCTACTTCTACAGTTCAGTAATGAGTCAGAGGGATTTGGCTGTGTCTGCTCTTCTGGCTTGCCCATCTCATAAACATTCAGAGTGACAAACTTTTTCTTTGGCTTGGGGTCATAAGGAGGGAATAAAAATCTCTTAATTTTTTTTCCAACTTAAGACTTCAGTGAAATATTTTCCACCATTCTCAGCAAGACATAATACTTTGTGTCATGAATAAGTTAATGAGAAAAATATGGATACCCACTGTCTCTGGGGAGGGGGACCTACTAGGCATTTTGCCCCTTGGAGCACCATTTATTATTTAAGACATTTGGTCACTCTGAGAAATCTGTGATTTTGGGATGGTCTCAAAGTCTTGAGGATGAGCCTAGATTTCTCTTCAACAAGCAGTTCTAACGTTTACCTTGAACTTGGGCAGCCCTTTCCACTGAACCACCCTTTGAAATGCTTGAGAAGCTGTCAAGTGGGTGAATGGTTCACAGCAAACATCAACAAGTGCCAACTACCAATTGTTTCAATACAGCCCTTTTCACATTTTATTTCATCACTGGGTCAAAAATATGCTTACCTACAGAGGGCTATCCAGATGCTCAGCTAGGCACTCAGTTGATTCTCTCCCATCTGGCCACAACCTGCCTTGGCAACCTGATTTTCCACAAGCCCTTTCCAGCTCCAAGCAAATAGCACCATAGCTATTTCTTGAACCCTCTTCCTGTCTAAAACACTGTTTTTCAGCCATTGTAAACCATTCCCTTTTTGAGTAGGTTGGTGAACATCACAGGCTAATAATTTGTAAAAATATTTTTTCCCTGACCAAAATTCTTAAAATCTTTACTCAACATTTCTAAGTATGTGTGCTGGAAGGAAGAGTTAATTTTCCCATTAATAAACATAAAGAAACAGATTCACTTCCAAATTCTTATCCAAGAGCTGAACATAGGCACTGTTATGAAAAAATGCAGCAAAAGTTTTCTGTTTTTTTAAGTAGTTTTTGTTCCCTCTTTCCTTTTCTTTTATAATTTCCCAAGTCACGTAACTTTTTTGGAAGTGTGTTATAATGCAACTTATTAAAACTATCTTTCCTGGTAAACATTTCCCCACCAAATATTATTTGGGTTCAGAAGTTCATTAATTATAACTAGTCTCCATTGGGTAGTAAGGCCTGTAGTAATACTTCTGTATTTGTGTTGCAAAGCACTCAGTGTGTGGGGGTGGGTGGTGGGAGCCTATTGTAGACTTGCAACACATTCATTACATTAATTGCAGATCGAAAGTATCTATAAAAATAAATTTTGGGCTAAGAATGTAGCATAGTGGTAGAACATGTTCCAAGTTTGCAAGAAGTCATGGATTTTATTTTTAGCACTGAAAAGAGAGTTATTTTATTGTTATTGACATGTAGTGACACTATGATTACATCTGTATTAAACATATACTAATGTTTTTCTTGTAATTATTTCTTTATGCTATATAATATTTGCATTGCGTTAGGTATTATACATAATCTAAGATGCTTTAGAGTATATAGAAGGATGTGTACGTATAAATATTATGTCATTGTTACACCTACCCAAAATGGTATGACTCATGAGCAGATTTTGATATTTAAATGGGTGATCCTAGAATCAATCCCCGTGTGTACAGAGGGATATATTGCCTAATATCCCTATGATGCATACATATAATTTGATGTATCACTAGTTAAGCGGGAGCAGAATCCATTTAAATTTCAAAAATTCAGTCAGAGTTTCATAGAGGAAGTTAAATCAAAAGATACCGTATTTCTAATCCACACCAGGATTCTTTCTGGCTCCTCATGATCCTTTATTTACTTTATGTTTTGACATTATAATTACATTTCTCTTTCCTGCCTCTAAACTCTCCCTTATGCCCCTCCCCATTCTCCTTCAGATTCATAACCTTTTTCACTAATTGTTATTGCATGCATATTTCATATGTATACATATGCATATTTATATGTATGCATATACATGAACCCTTTATACCAGATTAATTTTTCTTTTCTGAGATGCACATTGTTTCTGCTAGGTACACATTATTCCAGATCTTCATATCCCTCAACATACTCACCTCTATTCTCTCCATCATATTTAACTTCGTATGTTCACAGCTAGAACTTTTTTATTCAAAGTGTGTGGGACTTAACATCAATTTGGAACGTACTAGACATTTAGCCTCTCAGGCTCCACCACAGAATTTAAGACTCAGATGTGATTTGTAAGTTCACTGAAGTTTACGAAGCTCAATACTGGATCACATTGTGCAGCCTGGTCTTTTTCTTGGTTGCTTTCCTGGTAGGGCATCAAGGGTCTTGGCAGACATGCACTGGCTTTTCTGTTTCCTTTGTCTCCCCACAGTACGCAGGCAGGCACAAAAGCTGTCAGCAGCACTTTTGTGCATGATTGGTCAACTTTTGCACTGAATTTATTCCAGCCTTTAAGTAAGAGAAAAAAAGAAAGATCTCCTTCATAGTTCTCATGTAGTTCAAACTTTATAAGTTCAAGTGACTTCCCCCCCCCCAGGAACTATTTTTTCTTTAAGGTCTCTGAATTGTATAATTTTGTAATTGAGATCCAAATGCCATTTTTAATTTGACTTTAGGCATAATTCATGAAGACAACTTTGACAATACTAGTTTCCCTTAGGAAAAATACTCTCATTAGAAGTCCAGACAGTATTCTATTAAATACAATCTTAATTTACTATAAATACTGTATATAGAAAAAGCAAATAATCTGAGTCAGAGCACCAGTGTCCTCTCTTATGAAATCTAATGAAGAAAAAAAACAGAGTAAATCAAATATTTTCTAACTAATAAAATCTATGGCTTTTACCAGCTTTCAACTTCCCTGATAGATCTGTTTGCAGTATATATCAATCATGCAAAGAGTTTAATTTGCTATATATCTTCAGAAATCTTGGCTTCCTGGGACTGGGGAGATAGCTCAGTCAGTAAAATGCTTGCCTTGTACTCACAAGACCCAGACTTGGATCCCCAGCGCCCATGTACAATTCAGGCATGGAGTATGCCTGTGCAATCTTAGTGCTAAGAAGGCAGAGATAGGTGGATCCCTGGGGCTCTTAGGCTACCTAGTTTAGACTAATGCATAAAACCTCCAGGCAAATACAAGATTGTACGTAAAAATATGGTAGATGGTTTTCCTGAGGTTGGCCTCTGACCTCAGTATGGACACACACACACACATGGTATCTGGGCTTTCTTAACAAGCCTTACTTCTAGTCATATGAGGGCGAAGCCCATATCATTTCCTGGAAGAGTGGCATTAAGGATAAAGACAGAGAGAAAGTTGCACCAAGCTCTCCTTGGATTTTGTGTGTCGGGGAGGGATTGTTACTGAGATCTCATTCTATGGATGTACAAAGTTGAAGTTTTGGTCATCACAAGGGCTCTTTAGACGTATTCTTCTAAGTCTTACGTCCAACTCCTTGAGGAGAAAAATGGCTTGTATGTTGAGAATTATGACTTCGGAAGACCTAGAAATAGTTGTGGCTAAGTCACCCAGGTTGACTAAAAGCTATGACTTGTTTGAGAAGAAAATATTTCCCTCTTTACAAGAGAGACATGATGGAGGCTTGCCTCTAGCAATTGTTCTAAACATATGTAGGAGGATAAACTGGAGCTTTAGAATAAGAGTGAAGGCAGCCAATGAGGAGGCCCATGAGCCATTTATGGAGAGACACTATGTGGAATGCAGGTCTATAATAGTATGAATGAGTTTATCACCCCGAACTTTAGCTTCTCAAACCAAGAATATGGTAAATTCCTCATTTGTGACAAATTTATAACAGAATCTTTTCTTTTCTGGGATTTGGCTCTGCTAAATGCACAGTATTCTAGATCGCTCTCATGACTTCCTTATTAAGATGGGCTGAAAATTCTAAAACTGTGAGGAAATAATAGATCCTTTTCTTTTAAGTTGTTAGTACAAGTATTTTTCCCTAAACAGTGAAAAGACTCATACAGGCACAGGAAGTATAGATCTGTCCAATCACGGGGCAGAGAGGTGAGAGTACAATTTATATATATATATATATATATATGGACTTTTTATTCAGTAAACATGCCAAAAAATATCATTATGTGTCAGAAACTAGTCTACATACTAGAATAAGACATCTGTTCTTATCTGCAGAAGATCTTCATCAAGACCCCCTCCCTGTGGATGCCTGAAACCATAGATAGTATTGAATCCTGCACATGCTGTGTTCTCCATTATGTATATACACTTATAAGGTTTAGATGATAAATTCAGCACAATAAAATATTAACAGCATCAACAACTAACAAAACATAACAACTGTAACAATATGTCATAATAAAATTACTTAAGATTCCAGAGAGTAAAGTGCTTGCTGCTGTATGAGACATAAGGTGAAGGCGTAAGTCATAAACAATCCCATACCAGTTTGGAATTATGATTAATAGGGTGGTATTTATTTAAAGGGGGAAAAACTTACAGATCGCCGTCCCAGACAACAGCCCTCTGTGCAATCAGGAAGGAGTCTAGTCGCTGGAAACAGAGCAGGAAGCAAAGAGAGCGTGAGGAGGGAAGTGGCCACTTTTTTAAAGAGAAAGACCATGCCCCAATGGGCTGGTATCTCAGCGGCTATTGGCTGGAGGAGTGGAAGGACCTCCCGCAACAATAAGGGTCTGAGTTTTTATTCTCAGTATGTACAGTATCACATACATGTAGCCCTGTTGCTGGAAAGGCTGAGATAGAAGATAATTGGGGCTCAGTGGACACATAGTCTTGCTGAGTGCCTAAACTTGAGATTCAAGGAGAGAATCTGTTCCCCCAACCCAAAGAAAAGATCAAGAAAGAAAGTGATAGAGGAAGACAACTAATATCTATACCTAACCTATATGTACACACACACACATGCATCATGCATGTACATATGTATACCCCCTCCAACAGATATGTACTTACATGCAAAAACATGCATACAAAAATACAATACACATAGGATT
This sequence comes from Alexandromys fortis, assembly GCF_014885135.2. Taxonomy (NCBI): domain Eukaryota; kingdom Metazoa; phylum Chordata; class Mammalia; order Rodentia; family Cricetidae; genus Alexandromys; species Alexandromys fortis. The sequence continues at coordinate 3,773,054 of NW_026068001.1, forward strand.
ATTTAAACTCATAAGTTGATTACTTCTAGAATTTTTCATTTAAATTTTCAAAATCATAGTTGATTACTATTAACTGAAATCGTGGAAAGGCAAATCATGGATGATGGGACTATTTCACATGAGTTAAGAAATGCCATCCATCCTACTACCAACTGCCTTCTGAAATAGATACAGCTATTAATCTATCTAGTAGTGTTCTTGCTATCTGGAAAGTCTCAATAATATTTTTTATGCTACATGTTTTGAGTCTCTCATTTATAGCTAGGGAGTGTAGAAATCTGAAAGATGGAACCTGCTGTCATGGAGCTTACAGTCCAAAAGGTACTTTAAACTCTGCCTTTGCCAAGCTTAGCCCTGTCTTTGTGTCTGTTGAAATAAACACTATTTTTTAAAAATTTATTTATTTATTTTGATTTCATTTTACATTCCAACCACATTTCTCCCTCCCCACTTCCTGCCCCAGCCCACTCCCCTCCACTCCTGCCAACGGGTAAGGGCTTTCATGGGGAGTCAACCAAGTCTGGCACATTGTTTTCACCCTGTTACTTGGGAACCTTCTCACGTCTCTCTGTGCCATGCTTGGACAGATCAGTATTTGCTGTGCCTGTATGAGTTTTCTTACTGATGACTAATGACTTAAGGGATATGGATGTATTTTTGCTTACAGTTTCAGAGGTTTCAATTCATCATAGTGAGGAAGGCATGGGAGAAGTAGGCCACCTTATGGTGACCTTGAAGCTGACGTAAGAAGAGAGCTGGTGCAAGATACAGTCCTCAAGGACAAACCCATAATGACTTACTTCTTCCAATTATGTCCAACTATTTGATATTTTCAGAACCTCCCTAAATAGTACCACTGGGTAGGGATTAAGCTTTCCGAACCAAGAATGGGGAAATCTCGTATTTGATCCATAATAGTTAATGCCCATTTATAATTATAAACTTGCTCTAGCATAACCTCCCTAGAAGAGGACAAATTTATTGGTTCCACAGGATTTTTCCTCTACCTTCCACTTCATCCCTGCTCTTTGATTATTACCAGAAGTTTCTAGCATGCCCTGGGTTGGACTTTCTTTGGCAAGAGGAGAAGCACAGATTACCATATGGTTCCTTTGAGAATAGTATTCCTGGGTGGGCCATACAAGTAATTGGCTACTTGGTGCCTGTATGAGAATTTTCTCCACTTCAGATTAACTCTGACTAGCCATTTGAATAAAGTCAATTGAATGTACAGTAATTTGGGTCTTGAAATCCACAGCAACGAATTAGTTTCCACCAAAATGCCATTTAGAGTGCAAGAAAAAAGTACATGGAAGTATTCTCAGGATTTCTAATTCACCCAATATGCTCTTTAGACCAAATTCCCCTGAAGTAACGGGGCCTTTGTCATGGTATCCTTTTTGGAAATGGCAGCCTGCCTTCAATTCACAAGATTTCCCAGAACATGTACATTAGTGTGGGTTTCTCAGAGTGCTTATGAGGCCGGGCTCCTGGTCATATTAACAGAAAAATGCAGCCAGAGCCACAGACTGCTGAATCTAGCTGTTTCGATGAGGAATAATTTAATATTCAAATAATCAGTAGTAAAAGAGAAAATCTTCCTCCTCTTCACCCTTTCCTCCATGACTCATCTGCAAATAGAGGCAAGCCCTGAATCCTACATTTGTGAGACAGAGGAGCTGACTCCGTGGCCAGCACAGTTAAGCCAGGCAGCAGAGAGAAAAGTAAAACACATCTCCCTGGGTCACAATACCTCATAAATCAAGTTGGTTTTTCCTATAGTCAAATAATCACACCGGGTTCTGGTTTCCAGATAGATTTATGAGTGTGTTCTCCACATGAGATACATACCATGATGAACTAATTGGCACAGGACACAAAAAGACACAGAGCACTTAAGGAACCAAATACAAGGAACCTGTTGACCCCAGTCAGGCTCTCTATCAGCAAGTTAGTTATTTTTATTCCAATTTGCGGACAGCTCGGGTCACTAATAGCTTTTTAGGCTCCTAAAGAAATCAAGGCAGAGAGAGAGAGAGAGAACCCAAATTGTTAGAATTACCTTTCACAGGATTTCTATTTGGAAAGTGACTTTGGCTGACTCAAAAAAAAAAAAAATTATCTTGGCCTCTGTAGGGTAGCTTTGGCCAATAAGAAAAGACTTGGTTGGAAGAAACAATAAGAACACAGAGAGCTGTGGCCTGTGGGGATGAACTGAGCAGGGCTGGTGTGCAGATCCAAAGGCTAGACTGTCTACTGCTTTTCTAGGAGAGTTCAGATCTTGTTTGCCACAATGCTTGAAGGACACCAGAGAAGGTGTGTACAATGTACCCATAAGTCAGTCACACCTATGTCTCTATTTACTCACAGTTCCAGGGATTTTTGTCCTGCCAGAAATGTGCAAAGTTCTTTAGGTGGGAAAGAGTACCTTGGAGATGTTATAGATTCACTTCCAGATCACCATAATAAAGCAAATTTTGCAACAGTCAGAAATTCCCAAGATATTAGCCTAGTAAGTCTTCAAAAGTGTAGGTATATTTACTTATTTATTTATTTATTATTGAAAAAAAATTTCTCCCTCCTCCCAGCCTCCCATTTCCCTTCCCCTCCTCCCACTCCTCTCCCCCTTTCTCTCCAGTTCGAAGAGCAGTCAGGGTTCCCTGCCCTGTGGAAAGTCCAAGGTCCTCCCCCTTCCATCCAGGTCTAGGAAGGAGAGCATCCAAACTGGCTAGGCTCCCACAAAGCCAGAACATGGTTAAAAAAGACTAATGTACTCATTTTGATGAAAAAATACTGGTGGTCCTTATTGGTCCACATAATCCAGCTATAATCCCAGCTACTTTGGAAGCTGAGACAGGAGAATGTCAAGTTTGAAGTCTGCCTGGGAAAATAAGCTAGATTCTGTCTCAAACTAAAATTAATTTTGACTGAATCATTGCAAATTCAGTTGACATTAAAGAAGCAAATTTCTCTTTAAAAATCTTACAAAAGGATAAGGACACAGCTCAGGCATAGAGCGTTTTGCCTGGCATATGCAGAACCCTGGGTTCAGTATCCAATGCTACACACATAGAAAAATTATTGCTAAGCATCCCCTAAACTATTTGAAAGATTTCTTTAATAGATTTACTCTGTAAATTTGTAGAAAATAATACTATCTGTGCAGTACAATAGAGGTCTTCCCTTTCTTTTTGAACATTGCCTACATCAAATAAAATCACCAAAAACATAGGGGTGCTTTTAACACTAGAAATGTAAATGGAGTTCTCCTGTCCTGCAGCCATTCTCAAATAATCACTGGGAGGCATGATATTAATTACAAATGCTCATCCAATAACTCAGGCTTATTACTAACTAGCTCCTATATTTTAAGCTAACCCATATTCTTATTTATACTCTGCCATGTGGTGATACCTTTATTAGTATGGCACGTTCAGCTTCTGCTCCCTCCGTATCTGCTGGCGATTCCAAACTCTGCCCTTCTTCTTTTCAGAATTCTCAATTTGACTTTCCCACCTAAATTGATCTTGCTCAGCTATTGGCCAGTCATTTGCAATTAATATTAAGCCCCTGAGTGATTATTTGAAAGCAGCTATGGGACAGGAAAACTCCACCTACAAATGGCATCCAACATCTAAGGCCACTTACATCCAAGTAAAGTCCAAGAAACCTTTAAAAATGTTCTAAGCACACTAAAACAGAACTAGACGTGACTTCCTAGACTTTTGTCTCTCATACCTCCTACAGTACAGAAAAATGTCTCTTGGCAGCTGCTATGATATATGGCATGACCCTAACAGGTTTCATGGCAGGTGGGAGACCATGGTGGATGGGAGACAGACAGATATGCCATGCAGAAAGAGCTTGGGTATGGGAGAGTGGATTTAGTGATTTAGTGTGTGCTTGGAAGGTATAAGGATAGGGGAGTATGGGAGAGAGGAAGAGGGGGAGAGATCAGGAGAAGGAGGGAGGCAAAGAATGCCTCTTCAGAAAAAGAGTGAACAGAGGGAGAGAAAAAAAAGGAAAGAGAGCCTCTGGGATCCAGCTTGCCTCTGCTGGAAGGGAGAAATTGAGAGTGGGCAGAGCTTGTCTCTTAAAGGGACAGGGTACCCAGGTGACAGTGCAGGCCAGCATAATTATAACAGCAGCTGTAAGTGTGCCATGAACCAAGACATGGTGGGTTCCTGCTGTTTCTCACATGGCTGTAGTACAGAGAGGCTTTTCCTAACCGCTCAAGCTCTGTCAACATGCTGCATGGGTTTGAGGATTTTGTTTATGCAAACAGAAAAGATTATAGATATACAGTAAAGATACATTCAGATGGAAAAAGCCTCTAAATGGATTACAGTGTGTTTAAATATATACATAGATTTGGTTGAGAAAAGAAAAAGGGTAGAGAAAGTTCTTAAAAATGAATAGAGTAGCATGGTGGTGGTGGCGCACGCCTTTGATCCCAGAATTTGGGAGGCAGAGGCAGGCAGATCTTTATGAGTTCAAAGGCAGCCTGATCTATAGAGTGAGTTTCAGGACAGCCAAGGCTACAAAAGGAAACCCTGTCTCAAAAAACCTAAAAGAAAATGAATAGAGTAATAAAAATATAATAAGCCATGTAAAGATAGGAAATACATAGAGTCTGGATCCTGTATGCTATTGTATTGTCTTTGAATTTTTTGGCTTCTAAGAGACACTGGATTATGAAAACTTTTTATAAGTCAAAAATGTGTTCCTTTGGGGGAGAGGTTATACTTTTATTTTTACAGGAAACAAGAGGATGTGGGTTCATTCCAGGTTAAAGAAAATCAGGTTTGATAGAGGAAGACCCCTGAAACCGTGACTGCAGACATAAAGAACTACAAGACAGATGATGTAAATGTTTACTGCTCAAACACACAACACGAAATCATCCTTCTGCACACCTTCCTAAGCCTGGATGGAGAGGGGAAGGCCTTGGACTTCCCACAGGGCAGGGTATCCTGCCCTCTCTTAGGGTTGGAGGGCATGGGGGAGGGAGAGTGGGGGAGGAGGATGGAAGTGGGAGGAGGAGAGGAATTGGAAATTATGAATGGTATTATTTATAAAGTAATAAAAAATAATCTGTTTAAAAAACCAAAATAATCCTTGGCTGGCTTGTATAAAATGTAATCTATATTTACATTAATAGAGATATGTGTGTTACCTTTAAAAGTTTAAATATTTTCAGAACATAGGGACCAGGCACCAATAAAAATGGATGGACCAGGTGAATCCAGCATTCAAAATGGCTTCAAGGCTACTGACTGAGGTGATCCAGTCTCACAGAATACTCCAGCCAAGACCTAACAATTATCTTGATTTTTCCAAGATTCCCTCAAAGATTATCAGCACCCCCAGACAACAGGAAGCAGTCTAGATAAAACAACATCCACATTCTCAAAATTTTTGTTATAGATATTTGTTATCATTTAAGTGAGGTGGTTGAAAGTTGTTATTGGTAATGGTCAGGAAAAAAACATGAACAAAGGAGATTAGATTCAAGAGCTGTTTCTGAAAAGATAAAGGGGTGACATAGAAATGATAGGATAAAAGAGTAGATGATTGATCTATTTTTATGCCAAAAAGCAATTGATAATGTTACATTTTTGATGTGGGAGTGTCATATCAATCTGTTGATTTCATTGGCTGAGCAATAAAAGAAACTGCTTGGCTGGCCCTGATAGGTTAGAACATAGACGGGAGGAGTAAACAGAATAGAATTCTGGGCGGAAGAGGAAGTGAGGTCAGACTCTGCTCTGCTTCCAGAGGGACCGGACAGCCGCCATGCTCTGCTCTCCCAGGCAGCTGCAACCCACGATGGACTTAGGCTAGAATCTTCCTGGTAAGCGCACCTTGGGGTGCTTACACACATCATTAGAAATGGGCTAGTCCAGGTGCGAGAATTAACCTGTAAGGGCTAGAGTTCATGGGCCAAGCAGTCCTTAAATGAATATAGTTTGTGTGTTGTTATTTCGGGCATAAGCTAGCCAAGCGGCCGGGGTGTTGGGGACGCAGCCCCGCTGCCGCTCCTATTTCAACACATTTTACACTGGTATGAATGTTTATATATTGATACAAATTTAATGTTAATTTGGCTATACTGTATGTATATTTCTACGTCAGTTTGGGTTATTGTGCTTATGCAACTGATTTTAAAATGTAATTTATGATTAAATAGATTAATAGTCACCTATGATAGTCAAACATAGTCGTGTTAGCTATGTTTAAGGTCATAAACTCCATATGGTGTTTGTTTTCTTTATAGAAAAAGCTAGCCATGTGAATGAAGAAACTCCCCTTGCCTCAGTTGCTGACAGTTATTGTCCAAACTGGACCAGCAGGGTGCAAGAAAGGAAACTGTCAAACTTTGCCAAGACAAGGAAGGATAGACCTTCAAAATTTCCTGCTTCACAGAAAAGTCTGTCAGGTATTCTAGGCCTACAGTCGAAGTTGGATACCCCAACATTGCCAAGGAACTTTGGGTGATGGTCCAGGCAGCCTGCTAATATTTCATCCTTCTGGTATCTTTGATGGAGTTGAAGACTAGATAGTTATAGTTTTTCATAATTATGATAGAACGTAAATTAGATACAAAACTTTGGAGTCACGAAGATAAGATAAATAATAGGATATCTTCTCTAATTTTGTCAAATACAAATGGACCCGATATTGTAACTATAGTTCTTAACAACTACATTTGTTGTATATAATCTTAGAATTTTGAAGTTAAGACCTTCCTTTTTAATTTGACCAAAAGGGAGGATGGCGGTGGTGGCACATGCCTTTAATCCCAGCTGGAAGAAGAAACAGGCAGATCTCTGTGAGTTTGAGACCAGCTTGGTCTATATGAGCTAGTTCCATGACAGGTTCCAAAGCTACAGAGAAACCCTATTCCGAAAAACCAAAACAGGTGGGTGGGGGGCATGCTGTGGAATAATCCTTTTGTACACTGTGAAGATTTGGTGCTGTGGTTGGTTTAATAAACAAGCTGGCTGGATAATAGCTGAACAGAATGAAGTTATGTGGGAAAGCCAAATTGAGAAGGGAAGAGTCTGTCTGGAGTTACCAGCCAGATGCAGAGGTAGCAGGAGATGAACATGCCTTGCTAATAAAGGTATCACTACGTGGCAGAGTGTAAATATGGAATATGGGTTAGCTTAAAATGTAAGAGCTAGTTAGTAATAAGCCTGGGTTAATGAATGACTATTTGTAATTAATATTATGCCTCTGAGTGATTATTTGAGAGTGGCTGTGGAACGAGAAAAATCTGCCTACAAAGAAAGAATGAAACTGAAATGAATTTCACTCAATTACTCACTTCACTTACTCATTCATTACTAATAAAGGCCAGGGCATCCCATATGCTGGCTAAGTCTTCTAGCATGAGCTACATTTCAAGCCAGAAGCAAGATACATTTAGTGACACATCAAACTCCATATGACTCATCTTGTACCTTTGGATTACTGCTATTGTATTGAGATGGTCTTATGTAGACCAGGCAGGCCTGAAACTCACTATGTAGTTGAGGATGGGCCCTTTCACTACCTAATCGTTGAGATTACAGGTCTGTACCACCACACCTGGTCACATCATCATATAATTTTCTCAGAATTCCTTTTCTTTTGCTCTTTTGACTTCAATTAAAAATTAATATTAAAAGGTTTACCCCAATCTGGAAAGCAATTAATGATACATTCTGGGATTGTGACAAATTTTAGGCTTGTGACATATGGCTATGCACTTTGCTAAAGGCATTTATAGAAGGAGAAATATTAGTTTCACAATTATGGCTGTAGATTTACTACTTTATGGTCAGTCAGGTAACAGCCCGTGTACAACTTTCACAACAAATAAGATTTGAAGCCCTTTGGATATGCTTCTAGGATGCGATTTGCATTATATGGTAGAGTGTGACTAAAAAATAAAGAAGGTTTGGGAATAGGATGCTTAAACCTTAGGACAAATTAGACTCCCTTCCCTTCCTGTCACTACAATCACAGAACTTATATTAACATAAAATGAGGTTAAAATAAGCTCCCGGCAACATTGGAGTAGATTAAATCCAAACCCAGTAGGTCCTGTAACTTGAAGGGATGTGCCAACAGGAATGGGGCAGTGTCACAAACCTTGCCTTGAGGATGGGCAATGGGAGGTAGTGCAATGTCTACATCTCCAGCTATTAACAGCCTCAGCTGACAGAGCTATCCTTCTTGCTCTCTCATGTTCGCCCTAGAATGAAAGGCCCCACTCCACTGTCCCTGATGCTCCAAGACAGCTATCTGAGCTTCTCTCATGTCCAGAGAAACTTGCTCCAAAATCTTCTTAAAAATCAAAAGTTCTCCTATTGGAGTTTATCTTTTATGGTTTTTATGAGTCAATTTTTTTATATTTGAAGTGCTGTGTTGGAACTTGGGGCTTTGCACATGAAAGACAAGTGTTCTGCCTTTTTGTGGGTGATTTATGTACCAGAAGTAGAATCATGTGGCCCATTTAGATATTAATCATTTAAAACATTTTCTTTTTGCTTGCATGTTTAGGCAAGGAAAACTCTAGATGAGCCCGCCTGTTTTCCTAACTTGAGTATGACTTCTCAAGGACAAGGTCTATCAGGTTTATAACTTTTATTGATCCCACATGACCCTGACTGGGCTGAGCATTTTCCAGAGTTATACAACAAAAAAACAACGTGCTTCGTTGAGATTATCAGCTCTGTTTATGCACTGTTTCGTGAGAAAGAGTGCATTTTCTTCCTTGCATCGCTATAAATTACCATCACAGAAAATAAGAACATGTTAATGTATTGGGCACAGAGATTTCCCCCACTGCATAATCTAGAAAATGCACTACCCTGGAATATAAGGTTGTTGCAGGCAAGTGAAAGGAATTTTACAGGCTCCCTTAGGGAACTGAGCATACCCCCGCCAATGACAGGATGAAGACTGTTTTATTAGATCCATGGTCTGTGCTCATGGGCCCTGGAGCTGTTTGGCTGCCTTGCTGATCCATATCGCCATGTTTACTTCTCCCAGACTGGAATGTGTCTATAAGCCAAGAAGCGCCCACTGCTTCTCATTGTCTGGAAGGGATTCTGTGGAGTCTCACACATTTTAACTGAGGAAGCAGGATGTTAGAAACGTGGTTTGCTGAACTGAAGTTTTTTTTTTTTTCAATTTGTTTATATTTGCTTCCAGAACGTTACTTCTTCCTTACTCCTATCCTGAAAGAGGGCCTTGCCTAAGCATTTTTCTTCTATTCAAAATCAGATTTTCCTCCCCTAGGTAGGGAAACCAGTGCCAGATATTACCAGTTATCTGCAGCTGTAGCTCATCAATCTATCAGCCCCTCCCAGAGAAGCTTATGGAAGTCATGGCCCTCCTGAGATCCCAGTGATCCTCAAAACCAAGAGGCCTCAACAGGGCATTAGGAAGACATACATTGTTTGCTTTTTTTCTCAGCCATAATTAAGACATTCCTATGCAGGCCATTTAAATATTCTGTCCTTCATTTACCACACTGTCACAACGTGATAATCATAGTCAGGGAGAAAATCTTCTGTGGCCCTAAGTTGAAATCAATCATGGTACGTGAAAAAACCATAAAAAGTCTCCAGGAATACAATGATTTTGTATTCAGTAAATAGTCCCAGTAAAAACGCTCCCAAGTGAATGTGAAGGGGGACATCGATTGATCTATACCACCGTGGAGAATTTTAACATGTTCTTCTTAGTTCCAGATTGTTGTTGAGGTTAATAAGAATAATTTATTCTCCCAGATATCTTGTTTCTATAGAACACAGAATGGTGCATTCCTCAGAAACAAAAACTTAAGCATAGATTTACAATATGATCCTACAATTCCACTTCCAGGCATATAAATCAAAACTATTGGGTGCTGATCACTAAACAGGAATCTGTATATTCATGTTTGTGAAAACATTATTTACATTCATGCAACTGTGGAAGCAACCCAAATATTCATTTATGTATGGAGATAAACAAAACATGGTAGATCTATACAGTGGAGTATTATTCAACCTTTTAAAAAGAGAAGGAAAATTCACCTCACTCACACTCCTGGATGGGTGAATCCTGATGGCATTGTGCTAAGAGAAATAAGCCAGTCATGAAGGGATAACATCTGCAGATTTGCACGTACTCGGACTCAGAAGCAGAGTGTAACTGTGGGAGGAGGGATAGAATGGGCTGTTCTCATTTAATGAGAGTGGAAAATGAGTTTTGTATGTTGAAAAGGGTTCTGGCGATCGGTTGCTCAAGGTGAAAATATGTAGTGGCACTGAGTTATACATGTAAGTATGGTTAACATGGTGAGTATGTATTTCAACACAATGAATGTTTTTCTCAATTTTAAGCTTAAAGGAAATAAGTGGAAAATGCCAGCGGTGGAAGAGCTCTGGGGTTTCTCTGGGTTACAGCCCGCATGAAGCAGAGTGGCCACACAGTGCCATGCATTGTTCTTTCTCTGGTCTCAAAGCAACATTCTGAGCAGTAAAGACAGTTCTGGCTGACTCAAGGCAATTTGTACCTTGGCCACAGAAGGTGTTTTTGACAAGATAGGCAGCCTAGTTCCATCTCTGAAATTCCTGAACGTTCTTAGATGCCTATCGCTTGTCTTAATACAGGGCTACCCTTTTCTCATGGTGAATGAAACAAAGTAATTCCTGACTTTCAGGGCTGAAAGGATCAACAGTTGCCTCTGCGCAGTTGCTGGCCAGCTGCACAAAGGTTTTAGGCTCTGCTGGAAGTCTCAACAGTTCCAGAGAGGGTAGAAAATTTTCACAACTTTAGAAGAAGAAGGCCCCCAAACAGATAACTCCCTACACCTGTGTTCACTCTACTGACCTGAAAGTGCCCCATTATGGGATTCCTTGAAAATTCTCAGAAAAACAGAAGGTAGTATTTTTAGTATTCTCTTTCTGGAAATTTTCTGTTTGTTCTCCCAAAGAGAACGAATTTTGGGGTTAGCTAGAGGGGCCTTAGCATCTCCCTCAAAAAGACATGAAAAAATTCTACTAACTTTCCCTGGGAACCAAAGGATTCTCAAATGGGTCAAACTCTGGGAACTGGTGGGAGTAAAGCTGGGCAGTTCTGATTTCTTCAATTCCCACCTTTATGGGCCTGGGAGGCAGATGACTGTGTGACCCAAACACCAAATAAAACCTTTCCCATGGTTCGTTTAAACACAATCGAGGCAGACAGGCTAGAACTTTTTGGAATGCTTGGTGTAATTCTAAGGAAAAACAAAGGGAATAAACATAGATAGCGGCACAAGGGTCACAGAACTGTCCTTTGACGTGGGACTTGGCACCAGTTTCCTTTCTTGTAGCTTATATGCCTTGTCATGGACTGTGTTGAGATTGTTGTCCTCAAGCTTCAGTAGGCAAGGTCTTGCCTGAATCTTTTATGTCTGTGCTTCTCACCCCGCCACAAAGCCTGACACCAAAAGTCTTGACTAACTTGACTTAGTTTGGAATTTTACGGAGATGTATCCTCTGAAGCGTACAGCCCTACACAATCTTCTGCTGGGGAGCAGACAGCAGCCTGGATTCCAGCTTCCACTTCCTCCAATGACCTCACACTCTTACACAATAACTGAATGGCTCAGTTGTATTTAACAGTTCTGCCCAATGCCTAGGGCTTTTAAAGAAAGGTTAAATTTTCTATAATAATGACCTTACATACCAAATTCCTTTACCAACATAGGACTTTAGGTTTCAAGTGTGGTCTAAAGAAAAGTTTTTTCCCTAAGCAACAGCCATTCAAAATTAGACTCAAGATTCCACAGCATTTAAAGACATTCTTACCAGTCACTAAAATGTCTTTATTCAACATAGTATGTCTTTATACAATAGCTATGTATTTTTAGCTATAAAGCGCTTATTCCTGCACTAGGAGGAGTTTTAAAATCAAATTTAAAAGTTACCAGTTAAGAAATAGTTGAAGTGAGTTTGGACTTTGAAAGGGTGGGTCTCCTTTCAGCAATCTGGCTCTTTATCTGAATAGCATTCATGGTGGCTTTGCGTGAAGGCCTTGTGATTGCCAGTGAAGTCTGAAAAAGTTCAGAAATACATCTTCTTCAGTAATGCAGGTAAGCGTCATGCCTGGGATTAGCACACTGGTTTTCAGCAAACGATCCATCCTGCTATGTCCTGCTATATTTGCCCTGACACATTTTAGAGAGAAGATCTTACAAAAGCAAAGGCGGATCTGCGGAGATGGCTCTGTGCGTACAGCACTTGCTGTACGAGTCTGATGACCCAAGTTTAGAGCTCCAGAGTCCACTTAAAAGTGATCGTTCCATTGTGCCCCTTCTGGGAGATGAGGGCGGAGATCCAGAACTTCCAGAAGCCAGTTCCTACTGCCAGGGGCCCCTCAGATAGCCCGAACTTCTACTGTCTCCCTCATATGGAGGGCCTAGTTTAGTCTCATGGAGAGTCCACAGTTGTCGGTATAGAATTCCTTTCTAGGGCACACTCCAATGACCTGCTTCCTCCAACTAGGGAATACACACTCTTTACCACTTTGCAATAATGACATCATGTTAGGAATTCATCAAGGGTTTACTGTATTGTTTAGGTGAAAGCCTTCAAATGCCCACTGTATAAAAGTTGACAAAGACTGGCGAACAAGCCCCCACTAGATGAGTCCATAAAGTCATTTTATATTCAAATCATAACAAGTAGTCAGATTTCTAGGTTAGTCTACATCTATGTCCTATAACACATTTTAGGTGAAATTATGTTGGTATTGTTTGAGTGGACTTTTAAAAGATTTATTTAACTTGTCCAGGTGGCGGTGTGCATATAAGTGCAGCTGCCCCAGAAGCCGGCAGCATCAGATTTCCCTGGAGCTGGAGTTACAGATGGTTGTGAGTCACTTGGGTGCTAGGAATAGAACTTGGGTCTTCTGCAAGAGCAGTATGCACTCTTACCTGATGAGCCATCACTTCATCTCCTTTGATGGAATGCTTTTTGGGAATATTGTGAGAAGAAATCATATACTTAGTTGGAAACAGTTTTTGCAGAATGAGCAATTAAGGAAAACTGTTTCAACTGCATGTTTTGTTCTCTAATGATTTAGAACACCAGGCTTGGGGGAGCAGCACACTTGGAAGCATCCTGTAAAGGTAACTGGTGATTGGAGGCCTTCCAGGCTTGCTTAGAGGACCCTAGAGGTTAATTAGAGTGATTTTCTAGTTTGCTTTTGCTCGCCTTTTGTCTCCCTAGGGTCAGTGTGGAACTGATGTGAAGAAAGTATTTGGAGTTCACAAAGGGAGGGGGAGGAAAGCAGGAGGGTGGGAATAAACCAAGATGAGGTGATGTCCCAGAAAGAGACAAGTAATGAGGAACGAGGAGGATGCACAAGGTGACTGGAGATGAAGTGAATCAAAATGTACATAATAATGTCTGAAAAGAGTACCATCGGGCAACTTTTTCATCTCCAGTGCTGTGGTTACTCACAGGAGCAGCTACCGGTGCAGTCAGGCAAACGGACAGGTAAGAAGTAACTAACTCATTCTTCATACATATATGACATTCTTGGATGATGTGTTTATGGGTTGAAATTTTTCTGAGTAAATAAATAATAAAATAGAAAAGCAAAGTATTAGTACTGGCAGACATTTATTAAATAATAAGAGCCAAATATTCAATAAAATGTTGAACACATTGTTCCCCTTTTTGTATCAAATCCATTGGCTCCCTACTAATGATACTCATTGTGAAAGAGAACAAATTAAATGACTTGTAATCAAAGTGATAAAATAAATTTAACACATTTGAAACTGCAACAGTATTTTTTTTCTTCATTAACTGCTTAGCTGTGTTTCTTAGTGGAGGCAGCTTGCAGATGGTGATTTTCATTCCCTTCTTCACTGCTCCAGTCAGCAAGTGTATTGTGATTATTAATTCCTGTTTTGTACTAGACATAATGTAAAATACATTACAGAGACAGAGGACTCACAGAGGACCGACTCCTTCCTCTCATAACATGCCTAGAATAGTAAACAAACTCTGAAAATGAAATTTAATTGGGCTGTATGTTAATCCATTTCATATTATTAATAAGTCATTACCACAGACTGAATGAGTTAGAAAGTAAGGAGGTTTATTTTGGTACATGATTGTAGAGGTATAAGTCAATTTACCCATGGCATTCTTTTTGCCAGAGTCCCAGTATGATTCACGATGCTACATGGTAAGAGACAGATAGTATGTATCACTGTGTGCATGTATACACATGTACTTGTTCTCTAGCCTCTCTTGTAATACCATCAGAATTTAATCAAGAGTTTCCACCCTGATGACCTCATCTAATCCTAATCACTCTCCAAGGCTCCACCTCTGGATACCACAGCTGGATTAATTTTCTACCCTCTTAATATCTCACACCACTTATTAAATTTCAATATGTGACCCCTGTAAGATATGCTCAGGCCATATCAAAGCTGTAGGAAGTAAGGTTCCTAGCACTGTAAAAGGGAAACATTCGTAGCTTTGACTTGGTAGCTAAGGAACTGGTCTAAAGAATGAGCACGGATGAAGGAAGTGTTTGACATAGAGCAGGCAGTGTGAGCAAAACCCAAAAGACTAACCTGGTTTAGGGAAATAAATTAGTTTTCTATTATTCAGAGGTATGTCCCATCGATGTGGAACCACTAGGGAGGGGCCACACTCAGTTGTGTTCTCCAGTTTTCCATTTCTTTCAAATTCTGTGATCAGTGAGGTCAGGGTAGTAGTTAGAGATAGACCATGGTGGGAGGAACATTTGTGCTACAGAAATGGGCAGCTGCCTGAGATCAGGTTTTATATTTCCTGGAGAGCTAATTGTTAAACATTTACCAACACACCGATGGACACTGATCCAAGAGACTATTCAGATACAACTATAGATCTGTGGTGTGGCTTTAATTCTTGTTACCCACTTCTCCTGATGTTCTGTATCACCTCCTGGCAGCTGCTCTTAGCTGAAAGTGGGATGGGGATAAGCAGCAGGGGACCACTGCCAGGATTTCATCTCCCTGGTCTCCTTCAACTGTGAATCCTGCCATCTTCACACATGCCAACATCCTGTGAGTTTTCCCACATTGGCTGTTTTTCAAGTCAGAGCTATGTTAAAAAATAAACTGGCACTATTTTCCTCAGCCATTAATGCTCATTAACACACACCTAGACTCTAACAACTTCAGTTTCACACCTGGGATTCGATTTACATGAAGAACTAAATCTCTGCTTATGTCTGCTTGAGGTTATTCAGAAGAAACTAGCATTTCTCTTCTAGAAGAAGATTCACCCCTTGCAAATAGCAGAAACCTGCTTAAAATATTACCAGCGATGGGCTGGGGGTGGAAATTAATGGTGGAGCATTTGCTGAGCATGTTGGAATGTTCCAGGTTTCATCCCTGGCATAACAAATAGATTTATCAGGGATAAACACGGTCTATCTTGCCATGATAATCTAGTTTCCATGGCAAAGGTCATAAGCTATGGCCATATAGGAAATAAGAAATAGACAGAGGACAAACTAGGTTTAACATATGATGCTTCGTCGTTTTCAGTCATTTGAACTCCCTTTTATTCCTCATTCCTTATTGATTTTACAAAGATTTATGCACAGAGCAGACTGGGTCAGTTCTCCTCTGACTTGTGGTTGGTGTCTGTCTATGTCCCTTTAAGGAGAGCCAGACAAGAAAGAGAAAGCTCTATTCACATGGTGGGTGGAGTAAGTTGGAAGCATTCTGGCTCTATCTGAGGGGTAGATGAGAGAACTCGACCTAATCACAGCATGCTCGGAATTTGTTTCGTTTTTACATTCAATACAAATTAGCATTTACAAATTTTATCCATATGATTTTTTTTCAGCAAGAAGGGGGTTTTATTCTGAATTTTATAGCAAATGTATTGGAAGAAGTGCATGAATCCACATGAGTTCATAAACCCTGTTCCCCTGTAGATTTTGATGTGAAGCCCTTGGTGCACAGATACTAAAATCCCTTCATGAAAGTAATTGACATGTGTAAAGTCCTTCTAAAAGCCACTGGGAATGACAAAAGAAAATAGACAGAGATGGAAGGAGACACCTTCCTTAAGTCAATTCTTTTTGCTTCTAATTAAATTTGTTGGGACTGAGGGTGTAGCTAAACGGTAGTTTATGTTTAGCATGTGTAAATCCTTGTTTCACATTCCCAGTACAAGAGAGAGGAAAAAGGTCTGGATCCAACAAGGCACTATCAAAACTAATAGAGTTGGTGTTAATATTAGTAAACAGGATGATAGGGTTCTTTTCAAAGTAAAATGTTTAAACATTTACGTAAATTAGCTTTCTAAAAATGTCAGTTAAGTTACCCCATTCACCTGCCTCTGCATACATTCTTGTTTTCATTTTTGTTTTGAAGTAATCGATAAAAGCATGAACTCTAGCTAAACCCACACCGCATGGCTTTCTGATAATGCTGTAATGAGCATCCCATCGAACCTCACTGTGCCTCAAGTCTCTTATTTGTAGAGTCAAAGGAATGATGACTGTCACCCAGAATTAATGTAAGCATTTAAGAAGATAAAGTATGTACAGCTCTATGGCCATATCTGTGACTATAGAGTTAAAATGATTTTTTCTATAGGCATTTTTGAAGCTCTAATTTGTAGTATGAAAAGTTGTAAGAATCATAACCCAAGGCTGTACATATGTGATTGAGAGTTGAGGAGGGCAGTGGACGGTGAGTCTTCATAATAGAGAATTAAACTCATATTTTTATATACCTTGGGAGTATGTGATCATTTTTCCAAGAGCTATACCCTAAAATATTTCTTTTAAAAGTATTTTTTTTGATTTTACAGTTTCTTCATTTCTTTGTAAAGAATAAAAAATAATATAACAAAAGTATTACTCTCTTGAGTCCTCTCTCCTGTGACTGTGTCTGTTACAAATGAAAAGCACAGAAAGAAAAAAAAAAATCGATGTCCAGAAATTTGAACTTGTCTTTTTTTCCCATTATTCACCAATGGCTGGACTTGACTGCATAATTGATCTCAATAGACATTATAAGTTATACCCTCCTAGACTATATTAGCTTATGACTCGCCGAGTAGAGTCTAGGTTATTTCTCACATTTTGACAGAATCTTGTTTTTTGTGCAAGAGCTTTTAAAGTAAAATCATCAATGTTTCCAAGTGGGAAACATTATCAGTACAAAGTAATTCTCTAATCATGAAGCAACTGAATCTCGCCACCAAATATTCCTTGTCAAATAATATATATATACATATACATATATGTAATTTATTTATTTATATTATATCCTAACAACAGTATCCCCTTCCTCATCTCCTCCCATTCCCTCATGTACCTCTCCCATGAGCCCCCTGAGGTCAAATAAAATTTAAAGTGACTTGAGATTTGAGAGTCAGATTGGCAAAGGGCCCAACATCTTTCATTGTGTCAGCTGTCTCCCAAGCTCTATCATTTGATGATGTCTGTCCACTTGAAAAATCTCCCATGATGTTAATCAGACTGCTGCTGCATGGATATTATGCCCCCTGGACTCCTCAGGGCTTCTAAAGCCTATAGGTGCCTCCATTTGTCTGCTGTTGCTGCTTCAGCAATGCTATTCCAATGCCATAGTGACTTGTTGGAAGGGTACAATCCTCCAGTAAGGTAGAGTTCAGCCATCCATGCCCTGTATCTCTATAAATTCTGCTTCATTTCAAACTACTGAGCATTCCATCTCAGAGGCAGGCACATCTTTCTTTAGTCCTTGAAACAAAAAGAAGTGGCTATTTTGCTCCTTCTAGCTCCTTACAATCTTTTGCTTTTGCATAGAATGATCACAATTCAGCAAAGGGCTCTTGGGTTTGAGTAGTTGAGAAGATAGTATTAACAGTTATATGTGTCTTTATTAATAAATCGGAAGAGAAAAAATACAGTTTCTAGAATTGTGGACAGAATTAATAGAATTAATAGGGTTAGTGATACATTCCAGGGGACTAAGGTGAACAGGCAGTCAGCAGGTTTTTTACTCTGTTGCTTTTAAAGGGTTGAGGTAGGATACTGTGTTGAAATAAGGAGCGGCGGCGGGGCTGCGTCCCCAACACCCTGGCCGCTTGGATAGCTCATGCCCGAAATAACAACACACAAACTGTGTTCATTTAAGAACTGCTTGTCCCATGAACTCTAGCCCTTACAGGCTAATTCTCGCACCTGGACTAGCCCATTTCTAATGATGTGTGTAAGCACCTCAAGGTGCACTTACCGGGAAGATTCTAGCCTATGTCCATCGTGGGTCTCAGCTTCATGCGTCTGCCTCAGAGCACAGAGCTATCGCATCTACCTGGGAGAGCTGAGCATGGCGTCTCTGCCCCAGAGCAGAGCAGAGTCTGACCTCACTTCCTCTTCCGCCCAGATCCTATTCTATTTATTCCACCCACCTATGTTCTAAGCTATGAGGCCAAGCAGTTGGTTTATTACTTAACCAATGAAATCAACAGATTGATATATGACACTTCCACATCAATACTGGTACTAGAACTGAGGGGGAGAGAGAGAGAGAGAGGGAGAGAGAGAGAGAGGGAGAGAGAGAGAGAGAGAGAGAGAGAGAGAGAGAGAGAGAGAGAGATCCATAACCTGGATAGAAGGGTTACTTGTGGCTATAGGTGGGGTAGAGTAGATGGGTGTGGGATATACTTCCTGGATTCTAACCTACAATCTTTTGACTTCACATTGGTTCACATTGCTCAACTCAACAAAAGTCTAGACATGGGGTGAACCCAAGTGATAAGCACCATGGAGTTCAGCTTTGGGGCATGGAAAAGGAAGGGGAAAGGAGAAACAGGGATCCAGAAGACTTAAATGAGAAAACAGCAGTAAATATCTTCTTACAGAGTAGTTCTCAACCTTCCTAATGCTGCGACCCTTTAATACAGTTCCTCATGTTGTTGTGACCCTCCAACCATAAAATTACTTTGTTGCTACTTCATAATGATAATTTTGCTACTATTGTGAATCATACTGTAAATATTTTTGGAGATGGAACTGTAACCCACATGTTTGCCACACAATAGCAAATGCTAAATGGAGAAGGGAGCATAGCTCAGCTCAGAGGATTACGATTCAATTTCTAGTACTATAAAAATATTGACTAGATACAAAGACTGAGCATGAATACTAAGGAAACTAAAGGCTGGGTCGAGTAAGGAATGAGCTGAAGGATGGGGGATTTTCTCTTTTGTGCTGCTTCTTAAAGAGAAATCATAAGAGTTGAATCTAAATGTTCCCCTTTTGTTATACTTCTATAAGGACAAACCTTTATCAAAATGAACTCACCTTTGATTCACAACTTCCTAATTTGAAACAAGGTATCTGGTACTGGCCAAAATAATACACTGTATGACCATCCGTCCACCCACCCACCCATTCACTTATCCACCCATCCATCCAACACCTGCAACCAGACAGTGAGTGTTGTCAATGAAGATATCAACTCCTCAGTCCCGTTTCATTGCTGCAGAGGGAAGGCGGTTCTTCTCCATCACAGAGAAAGTCATCTGAGGGCTTGGGACATGTAGCTTGGTGACAGAGCAGTTGGCCTTAGCCCAACAAGTATGAGGTCATCAGTTTCATCCACAGTACCCCCACCAAAAAATAAAACAAGTCATTCCAAAGTTACAATGAAAACAATAACTAATTAATTTATTATGGTTTATTGAGTTGATAGACTCCACTGGGCCACTTTCCTGTTTTGTCAAACACATGGCTGCATTCAGCTGGAAACTTGATTGGGCCAGAAACAGCCAGCTTTGTCTTTCTTCCTCCACATTATAGCATCTTTATTTTTAAAAATTCATTATCACTACTACTATTGTGTGTGTGTGTGTGTGTGTGTACACTTGTACAAAAATGTCCTTGTGGATGTGTAGGTGTCATAGAATACAAGTTGTGGGAATCAGTTACTTCCTTTCACCAATTGGATTCTAGATATTGAACTCGGGTCGTTGGGCTTGGTGGCAAGCACCTTTACTGGCTGAGCCAGCTCACTCTCCAAGGCATAGCTTCTTAAACTGTGAGTTGTAAGCCTCTCTAGGGTGGTATTACTGAATGTATGGATCATCAAAAATTGGGCATCAGTTTGTCTTTGGGTTCACCTTCTTATTTAGCTTCTCTAGGATCACGAATTATAGGCTCAATGTCCTTTAATTATGGCTAGAAACCAAATATGAGTGAGAACATTCCATGTTCCTCTTTTTGGGTCTGGCTTACCTCACTCAGGCTAGTGTTTTCTATTTCCATCCGTTTGCAAGCAAAGTTCAATGAGGACTGCTGAGAACTCAAGAACAATGGGAATGGGTTTTGATCCTACTGCACATACTGGCCTTGTGGGAGCCTAGGCAGTTTGAATGCTCACCTTACTAGACCTGGAAGGAGGTGGGAGGTCCTTGGACTCCCCACAGGGCAGGGAACCCTGACTGCTCTTCGCTGATGAGAGAGGGGGACTTGATTGGGGGAGGGGGATGGATATGGGAGGCGGGGGCAGGGAAGAGACAGAAATCTTTAATAAATAAATAAATAAACAAACAAGAGGACACAACTTTAAAAAAAATGGGCATCAGTATAATGCTTCTGAATATACAAGGACCAAAGTAGTCAAATGTCTAATGAGTCTGTGTGTTTCTGGAAACACTCGGCCATGTTGCTTCATGTCACTCCACTCCAGTCTTGCTTCACATAACCTGAATGCTTTGCACTGTCCATGCCCTCATGTCCCACAATGCCAGGAAATGCTTTCCAAACTCCTCAGCTCAGAGCTGAGACTATTGCCTGCTATCGGCTGAACAGTTTTAACTGTAGATGCAAAGCTTTCTGCTCTTCTAGAAACACAGTGGTTGAATTACAGAGAAAAGATTTTTTAATATTTTCTTGTCATTTGTAAGCATGTAGGTGCCAAATTAGTAGGTTTTTGGATTGTATTGTGTTAGAGTGTCTGATTTTAAAGTTTGCTATTTGAGATGCTGTCTTGAGTTTCATTAAAAACAGTTTTAAAGTTTTGCATTGTATTAGGACTGAATTTCTAAAGACTTCTGAAGTGATCTGAAACAGACTTCTGTCATTTTGTACCATGTATTGAATGTGAAGCAATGGCATCAATCCTGGTAAAAAAATCAAATTATCAATCAACTCTAAAAAAACTTTGAAGGTGCTCTATGTGAATACTCAAACAAGACTTAATGTGTGCATATGTACACATATGTATGTGCGTGTGCATGTTCACATGTGTGTTTGCACATGCATGCATATGCATGTGGAGGCCTTTTTGGTTTTTGAGACAGGATCTACACTGGGACCTGAGGCTTACTGATTTAACTAGGTTGGTTGGTCACTCTTTTCCTTCCCAATGCTAGGATTACAAGCCTGTGGCACTGTGTCTGGATTTTTACATGAATGCTGGGCATCAAACTCAGGTCCTCAGTAATTATTTTACCCACTGAACTGAATCTCCGGCTCCAGTATTTAATCCTTTATGCAGAAATAAACAGGCACATCTTTTCATTAGCATGTAAACTTGTTTTTATCTTCTGTAAATTCTGAAACTATATGTGTATATATATTATATATTTATATATTATATAAAATATTCTTCTTTATGAAGTATTTCCAGAAATACAGTTTATTTGTATGCCTATTCTATTTACCTGTTGTGCTGGCTATTTTTTTTCTGAAACAAGTTTGGTTCATCTGGAAAGACGGAACCTCAATTGAGAAATGTCTTCATCAGATTAGTCTGTGGGCCAGTTATTGAAATATTTTCTTGAATAATGATGTGGGAGCGCCAAGCTGACTGTGGATGATAATACTCCTAGGAAGGTGGTCCTTGGGTGTATATGAAAGCACTCTGAGCAAGCTATGAGGAAGCCGAAACAAGCCTGTTTAAGTTACTTTTGTTTGTCATGTTTGTCAAAGCAAACTAAGACACCTCTATACCCAGGGCTGCATAACAGCATCTAGAGCAGAAAGGTGTCCTGGATGGAAAAAAAATAGTAGTATCTATTCTAGTTTCATTTCTGTTACTGTGTGATATATTCCAACAAAAAGAACCATATAGGAGAAACATACAAATTTTGCTTAAAGTTCGAGGTGACTGTCCATTATTTTAGGAAGTCAAGGCAGGAACTCAGATAGTCATATCACTCCTACTGTCAAGGGCAGAGAGAAAAGAATATGTTTTTCTTTATTGAATGTCAGCCTCCTTACAGCATTGGTGTGAGCTTCCCATAAATTCCATAAGAATATTCTCAGTGGGACCCATTCAAGTCTCTGCTTGCAATATGTTTTGGTTGTATCATATTGGCAAAGAGGTCACATAATGTAAAACTAACCTCTTCATCTTTGTGTGATCATACTACATAAAGACATAAGCCTAAGGGGATAAAGTTCATTATAGGTCACCAATATGGCAGTTTGCCACTAAGAAATGGAGCTTTGGTTCACGAAGTACAGAAGGGATCACCTGCAAAGTGAAATGCTACAGAAAGAAATCTAGAAATAAGACTTGCTATGGAAGATGATCCTGCTATTTTAATTTCACAAAGGCAAATGCATTCTCTACTCAGAAGTTTCTTGCCATGAGCATGGACAGTCCTGGTTCTATGCTTTAAGACATTTTCTTCAATATGGAGCAATAGTGCCACTCTCCATCTAGGAGATCCATGAGTATACAAATCAGGGCTAGCAGTTTTATTCTTTAAGCTTGAAGAAAGGGATGATATATGGGGCTGGGGAGAATGATCAAAGGAGTGGGAGCATAGAGTTGAAGTCACTTAGCACCTATTGAGATGTCAATGAAGCATAATACCCAAATTCTCCCCTATAGCCCTGGAGTTGGGAATATGGAACAGAATAGAAATTAAAGTTCTGGGCAAGGCTCTCTAACACTGAGCTATATCCTAACTAGTTGAGTATGTATGTGCCATGCCCAAAGCCCTAGTTTAATCCCCATGATAGCAAAAGCAAACAAACAAGCAAATAAACTTATAGTTTTATCCAGTTTGGCATACATAGCAAAACTCTGTCTCGAACTTATCAAGGCAAAGAAAAAAGAAAGAAATGAGACTTCTGCAGTTTGACTAGATCATGAATTTGAGTCACTCACTTAACAACCAGAAAGCATTATACTTACAAGTACTTTACAATACTGAAGATGGAGGAAAATGTGACCTTCATAAATAACCCTTCCTCCCCTGTGATGGAATTCTTTCTGCCCCTCTCCTCCCTGTTGTGGAAAAATGTTTTTGTACACAGTAAAGATTTGCCATTCATATTGGTTTAATAAAATGCTGATTGGTCAATAGCCAGACAGGAAGTATAGGTGGGCATCCAGACTAAGAGAATTCCGGGAAGAGGAAAAGCAGAGACACAGTTACCAGCCAGACACAAAGGAAGCAAGATGAGAATGCTGCACTCAGAAAAGGTACCAAGCCACGTGGTTAAACATAGACAAGAATTATGGGTTAATTTAAGTTGTAAAAACTAGTTATTAATAAGCCTGTGCTATAGACCAAGCAGTTTATAATTAATATAAACTGTGTGTTTCTTTGGAACTGAACTACTGCTTGACCAGGCAGAAAAGAAACTTCCGTCTGTACCTCTCTACCAGATTAAGGTTGGCAGTGAGTATTCTTAGATTTCTCTCAGAACTAAAGGGGTCTTGAGGGGCAGATGTAGTCTGTTTGCCTCATACAGATTCAACAGTAGACACAAAGCATGCCATAGATATTCATAGAGATAATAATCCCAGTGAATGGTGCTGTCAAAGAACCCTGTCTATTCGTGAGGGGTGTATACACTTTGTAGCACACATTTAAAGGGGTCCAGATATCTCTCCAGTATTCTCTTCTGCCTCAGTGTGGCCTATATTTTTATATTTGCCCTGCAAATCATTTGTAGAGGAAAGAGTGTAAACACGTAAGTCCTGGTGATGAAGGAAGGATGCAGACTGAAACTTTCAAATGAGTACCAGATTATAAATATCTAAATTTAAGTTAAATCAAAATAACCCTTTTTACGCACTGCCTTCTAGGTCAATTTATGAGCCATATAAAGAAATCAGTGTTTCAATTTCATGTTTACAAAAGCTAAGATTAAAAGAAGTTTACCAATTGTGATTACTAATCTTACTTATCTGAACGGCCCTTAACTCTTTGTTATTCAAATTTACTTAAAATGAAATAAAAATAAGCCATAATTTTGAGTGCAGATGAAGTTGGCGAGTACAAAGAATGTATCATAGACACTGAAAGTAACACAGAAAAAGAAAACTTTTTAATTCATTCTTTGAGAATTTAGTACATATATGCAATGCATTTTGATCTCACTTCCAACTCCTCCCAGACACTCCCAACTACTACATTCTCCCGTCCAATTACATGCCCTCTTTCATAGCTCACTGAATCCAATTGGTGTTGTCCCTATGTGCATTGGTGTAAGGCCAGAAGAATTTTCAAAATGATTTGAAAACTAGTTTGAGTGCGGGTGAAATTGTTGGAATAGTTAGAAATTTAAAGTTGTCTAGTTCAATTGGAATATCATCTGTTTATGTTCCAAGTTCCAATAGATTTGTCTAAAGTATTATTTTCTTTTACCTCAAACTATATTTTTCTAAATGGCTGAGACATCTGTGTTAGATAGCCTCTAAGATACCCCACAGTGTTTCCTGCTTTGTAATATTCACTTCTTTGTGTAGGAAAGGACTTAGTGACATAAAGGACTTAGTGACATTCCTCTAATATCAGATTACAGCAAAGGTTGAGGGGACTTTACTTCTGAGATTAGTCACAAAAGATGGACCTCCTGCTTCTTTGTGGTCTCTCTCACTCTTTTGGAGTCTTTGTCATGGAAAAGCAAGCTGCAGTGTTAGAAACTGTCCTCTAGAGCAATCCTTTTGGCGAAATACTAAAAGAGGATTGCAGCTAACAGCCCAAAATTACTGGATCAGAGAACTTATGAGAACCCAAATTCTTCTAGCATCCATGTGAGAAAGTTTTGAAGAGGGCTATGTTACAATAAAGCCTCCACATGAAACCACAGTCCCGATACCACTTTGATATCAGTTTTGTGAAACACTCAAGTCAATGTTTTGAGCAAAACCTGTCAAGAGTTCTGACCCCCAGAAACTGGAAGCTAATAAATTCAGTTGTTTTAAGCCAGTTTTGCAGTAATTTGTTACACAGTAGTGGATAATTAATGTAGAGTCACTTGTGTGATTAAAGAAGAAAACATTTCTTTGTATTGTTTTCTGCTTTGAAGAACGTTATTCTAATAATACGAAGCTTAAGATTTTTATGAAGCCAGGGATCCTAAGATGTGCACAAATGAATACAAAAGGACTAACTAACTAATCAATAATAATGATTCTTCCAGGACAGTTTGGTTCAATATTGTAAGCTGGTTACCCACAGAGCTCACTACTAGAATCTCAGAATGTGATAATTCATTCTTGTAATAATGGCTAACTGTGGTTGTACACTTCTTGATTTTAATCTGCATTTCTTATCGAAAGAGAAAGGTATTTCTCACTTATTTCAACCTTTAACACTTGGTTTCCAGAAAGGATATTAATTAAAGTAACCCCGTAAACAGAATTCTGTCTCTCTACATGCCCTACTCCATGCTCGAGCTCCTTTCATATCATATGAAGACAGCCTCTTTTCCGGGCAGAGCTCTAAGCCTAATTCACTCTTGAGAGATGACCAGGTTGGCTGCTGGCCAGCAGCTTGTTTGTGAGAGCCGTCCTCCCTATCTCTGGCTACTCAGTTCATCTGACTGAAGCTGTCTGGCTTGACAGTGAGGCAGGCAGCAGAATAAAGTCATAGCTGCCATTCTGCCTGGAAACAGCCCATGGTAGTTTCTCACAGGTTTGGTGAGTGACTCTCCATGGAAGGGAAGTCTAGCCCTTTAAAGGAAGTATCTTTCTTGGTCTGAAGCTTGTAGTAAAAATACAAGTTAAGCTGCTTCTCCCCCTCCCCCTTCTCTTTCCCTAATGGCTCATGAAATAAACTGAGTTATTAATGACAGAGTGATTTCCCTGCAGGTCTCAAAGTTGCCAAGAACACCCAATTTATAAGCTCTAACCCAGTAAGTTTACATTATGTGTATATGTGTTGGCAGATTACATGTAAAAAAGTTAAATTCACAGACATGAGGCCCCTGGTATATAGCCCATAGCTTGAAATCAGATGGTTACAACATTTCTACTATAGCCCTCAGTTCTAGAGTTCAAAATGGGAGCAGGGAAGAGATCCCAAGAGGGATCTAGGCAACTCTGAGAAAGGTAGCTTGGTGCTTTTCCTGACTACAACTTGGATATGCATCGTCATGAAAGAGACAATTAATGGCATGTTTCAAGAGAATCTGAAAGATTTTGAGTGATAGAAGAAACTCAAATTTCCTGTTAGTGTAAGTCTGGTCACTTGCATTTTTGGCAGTGGAAAACTCTGCTGACCCTTCTGGACATGCAACTGCAGCAAACTTCCAGTTTTCCTTCGGATCCCTTATATGAGAACTATAAAGAAGAGGTAAGAAATCTCTTCTACTGTAGAATCATTTGGGGCTGCATCAGGTTGAATAAAGTGCCCCTGGGACCTGAAGAGAGTTCTTGGTTGTAGATGGGATCTCTAAAAGTACACATATTATTGAATAAATGGGACCTCCTGAGACTGAGAAGCTTCTGTAAAGCAAAGGACACTGTCACTAAGACAGAAAGGCAACCCACTGACTGGGAGAAGATCTTCACCAACCCTGCAACTGACAAAGGTCTGATCTCCAAAATATATAAAGAACTCAAGAAACTAGACCGTAAAAGGCTAATCAACCCAATTATAAAATGGGGCACTGAGCTGAACAGAGAATTCTCAACAGAAGAAGTTCAAATGGCCAAAAGACACTTAAGGTCATGCTCAGCTTCCTTAGCGATCAGGGAAATGCAAATCAAGACAACTTTAAGATACCATCTTACACCTGTGAGAATGGCTAAAATCAGAAACACTAATGATAGCCTTTGCTGGAGAGGTTGTGGAGAAAGGGGTACACTCATCCATTGCTAGTGGGAATGCAAACTTGTGCAACCACTTTGGAAAGCAGTGTGGAGGTTTCTCAGGAAATTCGGGATCAACCTACCCCTGGACCCAGCAATACCACTCTTGGGAATATACCCAAGAGAGGCCTTATCATACAACAAAAGTATATGCTCTACTATGTTCATAGCAGCATTTTTTGTGATAGCCAGAACCTGGAAACAACCTAGATGCCCTTCAATGGAAGAATGGATGAAGAAAGTATGGGATATATACATATTAGAGTACTACTCAGCAGTAAAAAAACAATGACTTCTTGAATTTTGCATGCAAATGGATGGAAATAGAAAACACTATCCTGAGTGAGGTAAGCCAGACCCAAAAAGAGGAACATGGGATGTACTCACTCATATTTGGTTTCTAGCCATAAAGAAAGGACATTGAGCCTATAATTCATGATCCTAGAGAAGCTAAATAAGGAGAACCCAAAGAAAAACATATAGGCACCCTCCTGAATGTTAACCTTCATCAGGCGATGAAAGGAGACAGAGACAGAGACCCACATTGGAGCACCAGACAGAAATCTCATGGTTTAAATCAGGAGCAGAAGGAGAGAGAGCACTAGCAAGGAACTCAGGACTGCGAGGGGTGCACCCACACACTGAGACAATGGGGATGTTCTATAGGGAACTCACCAAGAACAGCTGGCCTGGGTCTGAAAAAGCCTGGGATAAAACCGGACTCACTGAACATAGAGGACAATGAGGACTACTGAGAACTCAAGAACAATGGCAATGGGTTTTTGATCCTACTGCACGTATTGGCTTTGTGGGAGCCCAGGCAGTTTGGATGCTCACCTTACTAGACCTGGATGGAAGTGGGTAGTCCTTGGACTTCCCACAGGGCAGGGAACCCTGATTGCTCTTTGGGCTGACGAAGGAGGGGTACTTGGTTGGGGGAGGGGGGGAAATGGGAGGCAGTGGCGGGGAAGAGCCAGAAATCTTAAATAAATAAATAAATAAATAAATAAATAAATAAATAAATGTACACATCTGATCAAACTACTGATGCTTCGTCAGCTTCATCCTGGGTAACTAGCCAATGGCAAGGTACTCCTTCCAGACAACCTGTAGCTTCATCTCAAAGAGACAGAACATGCTTGACTGGCAGACTTCATGGATAATATTTGGGTTGATTCTATATATGAGGGCAAGAAAGGCTAGTAGGTTTATACATCACAAGCTGAGCCTCGTAGTCAATGGGAGGGTAGTATGATTATTTTTTGAATTCCCCTCTTTTAATGGACTTAGACATATCATTCTTTCTAATGTGTCTTTTCAGTGCATTTCAGGAGAGTCAGCAGATTTTATGGACTACTGACTGATTGGCTTGGTTGTTGGTCATAATGTTTGCTTTCACCAAGAAAATGTAGGTATAAATAAAATGATGTCTGTATTGACATTCTTCATTTTTTCCAGTCCCTTGTTGTTTTTTACGTTCTGCCATCTGTGACAAGAACAACATAGCAGAGTAACTGTTGGGCACAGACTGAAAAAAATAGAGTAAACTCGAACCCAACTTGAGGCACGAAACTGAGATCAATTCTCAGACCACTGTGCTAGAAAAAAATACTAATAGTCTATATTGGTCTTTTATTTTTCACTGCTGGGACAAAGTACTAGACAGAACCAAGTTAGGGGAAAGACTATTCTCATTTACACTTCCATGGTAGAAGAGGCTCTAGCTTTGGTGTCCAGACAACGTGCAGCTCACCACACTGTTTCGTGGATGCTCACCTTACTAGACCTGGATGGAGGTGGGTGGTCCTTGGACTTCCCACAGGGCAGGGAACACTGATTGCTCTTTGGGCTGACGAGGGAGGAGGACTTGATTGAGGGAGGGGGAGGGAAAGGGGAGGCAGTGGTGGGGAAGAGACAGAAATCTTTAATAAATAAATAAATAATAAATAAATAACCCATGCAAAGTGAAAAAAAAGAACAAGGAGAGTGTCCTTCTGGTAGGTGTCATGGTCTCACAATGGGGTGACATCTGTTGGGGTTCAACCTTGATGGTGTTCACACGTTTCAGGGTAGGAGTGTGTAGATTAGAAATTTTAGGCAGGCAGAACAGAAATATGAAGGAACAAGAACAGAGACACAGAAGCAGGGGGGCAATCCAGTGAATATTGAATTCACCCAAGTTTATTTTCCTTACGCTTATATACCCTAATCCAAAAGTAGGGAAGAAGGCAAAAGACTGCTTAACATGACACAGAGTACAAAAAGAACAATTACCTGCTTCAATACCTGAAATATCAAGCCACTATATCCTGGGTTAGGCACTCTGTTGTTAAGGCAGGGCATACAATGACCACACCTTAGACCAGGCATTCTGTAGGCAGCACTTCCTGGGTCAAACTTCTTGTCATATTCTTTTTTTAATTTATTTATTATTTTTTATTGATTTTTATTGAGATCTACATTTTTCTCTGTTTCCTCTCATATTCTTGAAGGAGCACAAATAAGCTTGAATTCTCTGACCTTTTTTCAAGGTTGAGCAGATCCACCTCTATGGGCCATCTTAATATCCAAACACCCCAGGTCAAGATCTCTTGTTTGTAGTCAGTCCTGAAGTCAGACTTCTGTCAATGACTTTGAAAGAGCAAGAGTAGGCTTAAGCTCTCTGACCTTCAGTCAAGGTAGACGAGACTCACTTCTGTGGGTCCCAACAGGTAGGCTCTTGAAAGTTTCTAAAGCCTCGCAAATGCTAGTTGGGGTCCAAGTGTTCAAACACATGAATCTATGAGGGACATTTTATATTCAAGCTATAACATTGTCATAAGCCATCAAGCTTTGGAGTTATTACATAGATTTTCTGCACCCCCCCTTTTGAAGTGTTATGGTTTAAACCCAGGGCTTCATGTAATATTCCCAGTCCATATTTTGGTGATTAATTGCACAATTATGAATAAATGCATAGACTTATTTTTAGCAGAGCCCTGACTAGTATAACTTGGACATTTCATGTTTTCATGTTCAAACATTAGAGTTTTCATTCTAATTGAAAAGAACAGTAGCTTTTATCTCCCTCCATTCACTCAGAAGGGCAACAAAGCATAGGTCGTATGATGAGACATCTTTGACAGACAGGTAGCAAATCCCTGAGGCACAGGGAGGCATCTCATGGCATAGATCAGGTCAGGACTCCAGATAGCTTGATTCACACATGAAACTTAAAAATCACTACTTCTAAACAATCATTACTTCTAGAAAAATCTATTTTTCTAGCCAAGTAATCATATGTGTGTTTGTATAAACATTGGATATACAGTGAAATAAAACCTACCCAACATAATCTATGTACAGGAGCAAAGACACAACATAGTAACTGTGTACTAGTTTTAGAAATTCCTCCCAGGATATTTTCTCATCATCTTAGACACAATATATATATATATATATATATATATATATATATTTTAAATAGGAGGCAGGTGTCTAGTTCCTGAATTCCAATGCTGGATAGGCGAGACAGGAAGAAAAACATTCTCTTAGAGATTAAATGTTGATCTGGCCTATCCCTATCCCAGAGTTGCCACTTATGCAGCCCTAGTTACAAAAATAACTGTTAACTCTTCATCTCGCTCTTTATGCAAACCTCCAAAATAAGTCTTACAGACTATTATTTTGCCTTTTCCCTAAGGATCTTCTAGAGTGGGCAGAGTTTGATGTGATACACATGGTCCTATCTGAAGGTGATACCATCACAAGATCATCTTTTTCTATTCTTTATTGTGATGTCAACCACCAATAACTCCATTTTCCCTCTGAAGACACCTGCCTACACATGGTGCACATAACATGAACTTAAGAAGGCACAGGCACGCACTCACTCACACACACACACACACGGACAAATAATAAATAAATAAATAAATAAATAAATGTTTGAAAAGAGATTTAGGCGAAATTATTCCAAAGAACACTTACTTTCCTAAAAATAAAACCGACTAACGTGAATCTTTACAAGGACCTCAATGAACCAGGGTCTTTACAAACTCAGACCATAGTTCCCTGAAAGGGACATGAAGTATGAAATTTAACTCCATTTGCTTGGCTTAATATTTTACAGTTTCTTTCTGCATACACTAACCAATTAGGACACCATAATGGAGGTAGATTATAAATTATGAAAATTTGAGTAGTCCTTTCTGCTGTTCCCTAGCAATCCCCTCAACCTGTAACTGAGTTCCCAGACTCCATACTCATCTTGCAACTTTATGTGTCTCCATATTTACTGTCTTCTAGGTGTCCCTGAAAAAGCCAGACATGCTATTCTGTGGATGTCCCAGGCAGGGTTCTAATAGGAAACAGCTGACACACCCAGAAGAGGATGACTGAGGAGGATTTATTTGCAGATTTGGCACAGAGGAATCACAAAAGAGGATGCACTAGCTTGTGTCTCCTAGCAGCCAGATTGTTCTTGCATTGGTCTGAAGGATGAGGAGAGGGAATGGGTCTCAGAATTGTAAAGGAGCAAGTGAGTTGCCACAGCGTTAGATACCTGGAATAGATCACCAGGAGATTTCCTCAAGCTTCAAAGAGGGAGCAAGTGGCAAAGTGACCCTCCCTGCCTTTGCTCCCTCTGTCACAAAGCTTCTGTAGCTGTTCTCCATGGAGCCCTGCTTATGAAGACCAGACCTACAGAGTTCTGGCAGAGAGCAGGGACAAGATGGGCAGAGTAGGGTAAAATATCTGTGAATTAGTCTTTAAAAAGCCCAACAAGTGATAACCAGTCTTTGCTGAGTTCATTATCCACAATGTTAAATATGCTATTCCCTGGGACTGTCTCCCCTGTCCCTGATATAAAGGTTCAATATTGCTAGGTGTTGACATCAGCAGAGGGAATCAAGCATCTTATTTAAAATTAGAGTTGGGGTATGATTAAGCTAGATGAGGATCAAATATGGTAATGTTACATGGAACAGTCCTCTTTCTCTCTACCAGTGAACATTCACAGAGCATGTCAGGTATCACCTATTAAGTGATGGTTACTTCTGATATTGTATTTTGGTGATAAAGAAGTAATGTTAACCATTTACTCTTTAGGCATGTATCAAATATCTTTGTCTCCCTATCACATTCTTTAATAATAGGAAA
This sequence comes from Alexandromys fortis, assembly GCF_014885135.2. Taxonomy (NCBI): domain Eukaryota; kingdom Metazoa; phylum Chordata; class Mammalia; order Rodentia; family Cricetidae; genus Alexandromys; species Alexandromys fortis. Next base: position 3,805,299 of record NW_026068001.1, read on the forward strand.
TGTCCAACAATGAGACTCCATGTTGGCTCTCTGGAGACAAGGCAAGAGGGAGAGTTGGTCAGGTAATGTGCTCTCAAACTAAACAGAGCAAGTGCACCACTGCATGTGGGGATGCACTAACTCCTATTTCAGAAATGTAGTCAGCACGAGTGAACTAGGTTAAGCAAGGTATTGGGAACAATAAATGTTTGTGAGAATGATGCGCACAGACTGCTAGCCACTGCTTGAGAAATGTGTCTTTGGATGAATTAAATAAAGAATAGTAACTAATAGATGATCCTGGGATCCACCATTCTTCTTCAATATTTCCTTACAGCTCTTTCAAATAGATAGGGTTATACCCACACTTCTAATATAAAAGGTAAAAAGAATATAACATGAAGATTATGGGTTAAAATGTTTTCAGATAGCCATATTCTTTCCTTCATTAAAAATAAGGGAACATTTCTCAACACTCTATGCCAACCTTGAAATCTTAAATCTTCTTTCCCTTGAGTTCATTTTTAAAGAACAGTCTATGAGATATTACTAAGGATATCCTAGAGGTGCTAGGCCAATGCTAGCTGGTGGTACCCATACCTTAGACTTCTATGTTTTTAATACCTTGTGATAAAGCCTTTGGAGCAACTGTGAAAACAGTTTGCTAGCTGCACAAATAGATGGAAATGATAATGTTATTGAATAGTTTGCTAACTGAAAATGGATGACTAATATGAATATGTGTTGCTATAATAGTGATAAAACTTTGAATAAAAATAACTTTTGAAATATTACTCTTTTTACATGTAATGTTGATGAATTGTGGATCTGTCTTTGTTAACCCACATAGTCAGTCTAAGAAAATGTAACTTCAGGATATAAGATGATCTTTGGTGAGTAAACAATCCAGGGAGTCATAACTGGATTCATGTGCAGTGTGCTTTGCTACTCCTGGGCATCACCCACTCTTTAGGACCAATTTCCTCTGCAGTAGGACTCTTAAAAACACAGAACATCTTATTGGAGAGAAACAAGGAAAACCTCTTTTTTTCCCCAAGGATTGTCACACAAACATTATATGGAAACAAACTAGCAATTAAATATTCATGCATTATTTGTACTTCTGTTGCTATAGTTCTCAGCTGTGATGGAAATTTTGAGATGGTGCCTTAGTCCATACTGGTCTGCTATGGCAAAATATTATAGGCTTAGACAACAGGCATTTATTTATTGCTCACAGCTCTAGAGGTTTGGAAGTCCTGTCCTGATGAGATTCCTCTTCTGGTTGTAGATAGCCATCGTCTGTTTGGATCCTCTTGTGGTAGAAAAAGAATTGAGAGCCTCCCAGGCCTCTCCCTGTAAAGGTAGTAATCTTAGTCATGATAACTCCCCATTGTGACTTCATCACCTCTTAAATTTTCACTATTAATGCCATTGCATTGAAATCGGGGCCTTTGACATGTGAACCTGGGGAGAGGACACAAGCATTCAATCTCTAGTAGATGGGAAATGAAATAAAAGAAACACAAATTGAACAATTCTACTTAAATGTAACTTGTGTACTATAAAAAAATTCTCTAAGAACTTGATGGCATTTGCTGATTAGGATTTCTTAAATGGTTAGGACAGAGTGTCTAAAGTTAACACAACAAATGAGTTCCTTGAGTGATTTTGAATGGGCACATGGACAGCATTAGAGGTAGGTATGCATTCTGAAACAGATATAGATAGAAAGCAGACAGCATATTTTCTTCAACCAGAGGGACACATTTCTAGAAGGAACTAGGGCAACACATCTCATACACACCTCAGACAAATGCTGAGATAATTATGACCGAGCCTGGCTTAAATGTTCTCTTCATTGCATCAGAGTCTAGCAATGACCTCTCTTAAGTAAATAAAGCTCACCTGAATATCAGAGAGTAAAACAGCCCCACTGGTCAGCCTTATAGACCAGGCAGTGGTGGCACACACCTTTAATCCCAGTAACCACACTAGTTGCTCATGGAAACCACATGATGTATGCCTTTAATCCCAGTGGTGCACAACTTTAATCACAGTCCTAGAGAGGATTATAAAACGAAAGGAGAAATCACTCAGACACAATCTCATTCAGAGATTCCTGGAAATAGTATTGCCATTTTGGACTGAAGTCAAGGTAAAAGCCAGTGGCTGGCTGCTTTGCTTTTTGGATCTACAGATTTTGTGATCACTCTAGAAAAATGAATCCCCAATAATGATTTGATGGGATTCAACAAAGCAGCTAGAAATTTTGTTAAAAAGAAGGAAAATGGGTTAATTTGTACTAAAATCCACAAAAAGATAATACTTAAATCATTTATAGACTATTTTATGTTTTTATTTCTTACTACTAAGAAATAATTTGTATATTTAAGAATTGAGTATGTTAGGACAAGCATGGTAGTGTAAGCCTTTAATCCCAGCACTCGGGAGACAGAGTCATTTGAATCTTTGTGAGTTTGAGGCCTATCCAGACTACTATATACTGAACTCCTCCTCTACCTCTCTCTCTTAGTATGTACATACTATGTATGTGTGTGTGTGTGCGTGTGCGTGGTGTGTGTGTGTGAGTCTGTATGCATGTGCACATGTGAGTACAAGTACCTTTGGAGGCCAGAAAAATGAATCAGATCCTGAGTCCATGGAGCTGGTGTTACAGTGGTTGTGAACTATCCATTGTTGTGCTAAGATCTGAATTCCAGTCCTCTGCAGGAGCAGTGGACACCTTTAAACACCAAGACATCCCTCTAGCATCCATGTTAGTGCTTTAAAGTGAATATTGAGCTCAGAATTTTTCACATGATTCTGTGGGCTTCTTTGAGGTTTGTCTTATCATAAACTTGAATTCAGCCCTTGTCAGAGGGTCTTTTGAAAACTTGATTTTTCAAAAGATGTGCTTCTAAAAATTGGGTCAGGCTTGCTAATCTTAACCCTTCTGTAGTTTCCCCAATTTGTGTTATTACAGAAGGTGACCTTTCTGTACCCAGATCCCCTGACACATCTGCTAGAGTTGGTCATGGCTGTATATAGCCAACCTCTGTCTACTCATTATTTCCAGAACTGTGGAAATATTTGTAGCAAGGTAACATGCTTTTTTAGGGATGAACAACCACATAATTGTTTGTTTTCCTTAGTACTTTGTTAACTAATGTTAACTCAGGTAGACTATTATGAACTTATTTATGCTGTGGATAATTCCTTACAAATGCATTTATGGTTAGAGTAAAACTTCATGTTCATACAATTCAATTATCCAACCTTTGGGTAATTATTTCTTTCCCTTCCTTTAAGAAATGCTATTAATTATCCTAACTTTACTGCTAGTGAAGACTTTTCCCTGAGTCTTACCTCTTCGGCTCACTACACAAATCAGTGTGGAAAGCAGAGACAAGAGGAGTTTATATTTCTTTCTAAAATGTAAATATGTCAAGCATCACCTGAGTGTAGAATATATTGAACAGTCCCATGTGGTTTAGGAAGGGAACAGGATGAGAATCGTCTCCCCACCAAGCTCACATACCTGGACTTGCTGCTCACTGCATACACTTCTAGGGACAATTTTATTTTTCTATTTTATATTTATTTATTTATTAAAAATTTCTGCCTTCTTCCCGCCTCCCTTTTCCCTCCTCCTCCCCCCACTCCCCATGCCCCACTCCCTTCCCCCTCCCTCTCCAATCCAAAGAGCAGTCAGGGTTCCCTGCCCTGTGGGAAGTCCAAGGACCACCCACCTCCATCCAGGTCTAGGAAGGTGAGCATTCAAACAGGCTAGACTCCTACAAAGCCAGGGCCACGGGATCCACCAGTTCTAGGGACAATTTTAAATCAGGAAATTCTTCATTTTAATATCCCTGAAATTTCTAGAGGGACCAAAGGACTTATCTTTGGTTTATGAACATTTTAGTTGGTTCTTTGCCATTGTATGGTAGTTACAAGTGAATATTACAAACTATTTTCAGCAAAGGTACAAATATTTTAATCCCATCTTTTTTTTTTTAAATGAGAGTACTGTGTAATTGACTTTACTCTTGATAAATAGTAAACTGTATTTCCCCAAAGAAGGTTTTTGGCTTGGAGGACAAAATATCTTAATCTTCAATATCTATCTCCAGTCACAGTTTCTGCAGGAAGCTACCTCTGTGGTGAAACAGCTGACGGCACACACTTTTTTTGTAAAGTACTACCTATTAATTTTTTGACTCCACCCCTCTCCCCAACAGAGAACTTGAAAGTATGTCCTTGAGAAAATTAGTTGGCAATGAGTATGAGCAATCAAATCTGTAGTATTTTTAAGTTTTATTTACTCTAAATTCATATGCAATACACAGATGCTTTAGGGTATCCCTCAGTATAAGACAAAAAGAAAAATATCTAGAATAAGAAATATAGTGTTTGTGGAGGGGCAGAGTTAGAGGAAAAGAATACCAGTGGGACGGAAAAAAAACTTACAGTTTTTAATTCTCTTCTTGGCTTTGCTCAATCATGTATTTCCTAAAACTGAACAAAAGATTGTCTTACATTCTCTCTCTCTCTCTCTCTCTCTCTCTCCCTCCCTCCCTCCCTCCCTCCCTCCCTCCCTCCCTCCCTCCCTCTCTCTGTCTTTCTAATCTATCTATGCATATATATGCTAATTCTCTACCATTAATCATAATTCCTACCCAATAACAACATTTTGATGTTCCTGCTATCATGATGTAGAGAACAGTAGAGGTCAGAAAATGATATTCCAAATTGTGTCATGTTGGTTTGCTGAAGTGCCTTGAACACATCAACATTATTCTGCTCTCTTGTCCACAGCTCCTTTTTTCTATGGAATGATAGGATGGGCCTTTCTCTAAAGTTCACTATACAAAGGCAGGATCCTCCAGAGTATTCACTTCCCCGCACCAAGACCAAACTTGACCCTACACTTAGGGATGGGGAGACCTTTGTCTCTGGTTATTGTTTGTTCTGTAGGCTGACTCATCTCCCCTCCAAATAATTGAATCTTCTTGTGAATAGTCCATCTTCCTACTCTCTCAGCATTAAGGAGGCTTTATAAGCTTCTGAGTCTCAATGGCTTATAAGAGGATCAAGCTAGGCCTCACCAGGCTTCATTCTAGCCTTCAGGCAAAAAACAATTAACAAAGGACAATTTACCTTCAGAAACCTTGATAACAGGGTTACCAGGGAAACTGCACATACCAGACTCAGGCCAACCCCAAAGTATCTCAAGGTATTGACCAAATAAAGTCAGGATCTAGGATTTGGCCAAGCCTGCCCCCAAATAGAGAACTATAGCTCTAGCCAGTTAGAACATACTAATATGTTTGTCACTTGTTTAAGCCAGTTGTAGTGAAAGCAACTTAACTTCCTTAGACACTTTCTTTAGTAAGGCCTAAAAGAAGCCTCTACCTCCTTCTCAGGGTCTTGCACCATCTTGTTTCTGCATGTGGTGACATGCTAGTGTGTTGGAATAATGAAGGCTCTTGCTGATTGCATATGTGGATGGAAGTTTTTTGTAGGACTTCTTCAGGACCTTAAAAGATTATGGGGAAACTAACTTATTTATGATACTTCCAGCAGTCAACATTATATCAGCCAAAGAAGTAAAGGAAAGGGTCATATGTCGATTGCGTTGGGTGGGTTACTCAGTCTAGGGGTTTGTAACCCACCCTGCAATCAGTTATTCCAGGGTCTCGGAGGGGCGCTACCTGGAAGGGAATGAGCTAAGACAGAAGAAGAAGGCCAAGCAGATTTGTCAAAGCCTCCGTTTATTAGGGACAGGTTACAGTTTATATATGGTAAGGAATGGGGGGCAGGGCACGGGATCTCGCCACGTGGTCCCGGTCACGTAGGCCAAGAGGTTACATTTGGACAGGTAGGCCAAGAAGTCACAAGTTGCCACACCTGGTTCCCTGGATAGCTGGAATGTGAGGCGCATTCTGCTAACAGATTAACAGTTAATTAGGTGTGAGGCAGGTTCTCAATAGAACATAATTATGGGTGTGGGGTTCTCTGCAGACTCCCCAGGGTGATGGTTCCTGTAATGATTTTTAGGGGGGAAATGGCTCATGACAGTTATAGAAAGGGGTCCAAGATAGGCCTATCTCTACAGCATGTGCTGGAGATAGGGGCTGTCCTAGCCCTCAGGAGGTTGAATCCTATCTGTGTAAATTCACAATTGTATTGAGGAGAAATTTGCACGGGGGTATGTGTAAAACATTTTGTTAGTAACATACATAAAAGAGTTGGATACAAGACAGGGGACCTGTATTCCAGCCTGGGCCAACCAAGTGGCAATTATTCCTCCCTGCATTTCCGTTTTTCTTCTCCTGCTCTAGTTACTATATGACAACAACTGGCAACCCTCCCCTCCTCTTGCTCTTTCTCCTCTTTCTTTTCTCCCTCCTTTAACCACTAATTAGATTGCATGCTCCAAAATATGTTGATCCCCTCTAGAATTGCCATTACATTTCTGAAATGTAATACAGTGTCTATGTCTAATGTTCAGACAATGGGGACAAATGAGGACCAAAGCATATTTAGTGCAACAAACAGTCATTTCTCAGCTGAAATCAACTCATGTCTGAAATATTTTTCTACCACCTCCCTCCCCAGAGGCAGTTCTATTTCCTTGCATAGACAACAATAAATGGTTGCTGAACTGAATTAAACCGAGGTGTAACTAGTGCATTCAGAGAATTCTGTGAATATGATTATGGAAATAAGATGAGAGCTCTCACAACTTGGCTTATGCCAAAAGGAAAGGCAGCATATGTGATGTGATACTGGGGAGTGAGGGAGAAAATGGGTTTTGAAAATTAAAATATATTCTGGATTTGGGGGTAGGAAAGTTAAATACAAATGAGGCCTTTCTGCACTAAACTGTTTACGCTGGGTAAAGTGCAGCTTCCTGTTTGGAAGCAAAAGGTTTCGATGGCCCAAAAGGTCTCCTGGGGACTCACTCATCTCCTACCAACATAACATTTGAACCATTTCAAATGTAAATTAGGGGAAATATGGATTAGATTTCATTTGCAACACAACTTAAATAAGAGAAAGAAAAAAATAGATTTGGAAATTATTGCAACCATTTGAGAGCTCCAGACTCTCGTCAGTTCCCACATCCATTATCAGCAGATGTGCCAGGCCCAACATTTGAGCATCATTCCCCTGTCAGGACAATAGGCAGTACACTGATCTCTTAGCATCACTGTAAGCAAACACAGTTATGGTTCTTCTCCCTTCTCCCTTAATTCAGAGAGAATCTCTATGAATAGTAAGAGAACTCAAAAACAGAATGCTCAGGCAGACAGTTCAATTGCTTTTTAATGTTGTTAAGAATAATCACACATCTAAAAAACAACTGTTTTCTTGCACAGCTTTCTCACACTTGAGCACTCATCAGAACCCCCTAGAGGGCTTATTAAAACACAGACAGCTGAGTACCACCCCTGGAGTGTTTAATTCCACAGATCTGAGGTAGAACCCACGAATTAGCAACTTTAACACACTCCCAGGTGATATGGAAGCTGTTGGTCTGAGGCCCACACTGAGAAGCAACATCCTGGTAGACAGACACTCTCTGGGGCCTTCTTTGAAAATAAAAGCTGCACACTTTATATTCATGTATTCCATGATTTAACACACTGAGCACACAGCTTCTTTGTACCTACATAATGGGTTAGGTATATTTAGTTTATAACAAAGGAGCTAAGGTTTCTTAAAACAATTGTTTCTGCATATCCAAGATGAAAATGCTTTTACTCACTCTCATTTACACAATAACATTGTCCTCAACACATTGTCTCTTCAGAGAAAGTGTAGAAGTAACCACCAGCTGGACCTAGATTAAATCGTGATGGATGAATGGACTTCACATCAATCAAACATTACTATATTTAATGCACTAGTTTATTCATTTATGCTTAATTCCCTATCATAAGAACATGTTTCTGGTGCTAAATTCTACTTATTAAATAATTTCCTCATCAATTCTTATTTACTTAATCAGTTTTTATTAAAATGCAACAGAGGGTCTTTCTGTGATTTGAATATAAACTCTCTTCCACAGGATTAAATGGTGGAGTCTTGTCAGCTCATGGGCTTTGGGGAAGTGACTGGATTCTAAGGTCCTTGATATAATTGATGACTTAAACCCTTGATGGATTCAGAATATGAGTGTATTGTGGGGAGGTTGTAGAAAAGGTAACACGTGTCTGTTTTTTAAAAAATTAACATCAAACTAAGAATAAGCTATGGTGGGCAGGTCCCTCCTCAAAAATATACTTCTCTGAACACGAAAAAACCACACTAGCTTTTTAGTAAATGCATGATTCTTCACTATCCATGGGAGATTAGATCCAGCAGGACCTTGCTGCAAAATTCAGATCATCCAATTTTTATATAAAGGAACACAATTTTTACACAGAACCTACACAATCCTCCTGCAGACTTTCAACTGTCTCCTTTTTTATTGAGCTCTACATTTTTCTCTAATCCCCTTCCTGCCTCTCCCCTCCCCTCTTCAACCTTCCACGAAGAACACCATGCTCCCAATTTACTTAAGAGATCTTGTCTTTTTCTACTTCCCATGTAGATTAGATCTATGTGTCCTCATTGTTGTCTAGGTTCTCTGGGATTGTGGTTTGTAGACTGATTTTCTTTGTTTTATGTTTAAACACCACCTATGAGTGAGTACATGTGATAATTGTCTTTCTGTGTCTGGGTTACCTCACTCAATGTTTTCTAGCTCCATCCATTTTCCTGCAAATTTCAAGATGTCGTTATTTTTTTCTGCTGTATAGTACTCCATTGTGTGAATGTACCACATTTTCCGTATCCATTTTTTGGTTGAGGGGCATTAAGGTTGTTTCCAGGTTCTGGCTATGACAAACAATGCTGCTATGAACATAGTTGAGTGCATGTCCTTGTGGCACAATTGAGTACCCTTTGGATATATAGCCAAAAGTGGTATTGCTGGGTCTTGAGGAAGGTTGTTTCCTAATTTTCTGAGAAATCACCACACTGACATCCAAAGGGGCTGTACCAGCTTGCATTCCCACCAGCAATGGGTGGTTCAGTGGTAGAATTCTCAACTGTGTCTTGACAGCTTTGAACACCGGATACAATGTTAACTCTTTGGAAATACTTGTTATACTGTATTGTTTAGGGAATAATGACAAGAAAGAAGTCTGGCAAGTGCAGTACAGATGTAACTATCAACAACATAATGCCATTTTCAAAACTGCAGTTGCTTGAAAGCTCGGAAGTGAGACTTGCCTTTTGCAGGCTCTACTAGGCTGACTGCAAAATAACCACATGAAATTTTAAGGATGAGAAGATTCCTCACTTATTCTCTTTTTTAAAAATGATTTTGTTCTAAATTTTTATATGTTATTTAACATTATAAAATACGCACTCCTGTGCTCCCTGATGATGATCAATGTTAAGCCACCTGAGAAAGTAGAAACACTTATAGCTTTCAATGTTTAGCAAAAACAATATTTTAAAATTGAAAGAAAATAGAACTTGGTAAGGCATATAATATTATGTTTTAAATTTATTTATTTTTTAAATTTCATTTTACATTCCAACCACAGTTCACCCTCACCCCTTCCTCCCACCATCCCTCGCCTCCCCCGAGTCCACCTCCGATCTACCCCTCCCATCAGGTAAGGACTCCCTCCGATGGGGTGTCCACAAAGTCTGGCACATTAAGTAGAACATGAGACTTTTTTTCTCATCTCCTTAATGGGTGTAGAAACCTTCTTAGAGCTGTACACCTCCAAGTTGGTGTTTTGGAAAGGAGATCCCATGGAACTCTCATGTCTTCTTCAAAGAACTAATAACTGTGCTTGCTTTGTTCCACCAGTAAACCCAAGTTGGCAAACAACTGGTAGCCCTTCCACTGATGAAGACATTTGATATAGGTGCTTTTGAGGGGCTGCAATCAGGGTGCAATATTGCAGCAGCAAGGGAGTAAAGGAGAGCCAGGAAACCTAGGTTTGAAATGAACTGTTTCTCTGCACCAACTCTGTGACCTTTACAAGGCCAAATAAGAAAAATCGCAATGATAAGGGGTTCTTATGAAGTTTTAGGAAGAAATGTGAGCAACAAATTATGAAACTATTATTTTATATTAGATTTATAGGATTAATGAAGATGATGCTTCTAATATTTTTGATGAATATTGTTGAAGTAATCTGGTTATATGCTTTAGTCAAATAGCTCTCTTAATATTATTTTCAGTAGTTAATATTTGAGCTTGAAATAATGTAACTAACATGTGGTTTGCATCTAGAAAGAATACATTGTGCAATATATTGAAGTAGACCTCAGAAAAGATGCTGGAGCAATTTACTTTAAAACTGATGTCATCTATTGACCAGAATCTATGCTTGTACGTGTTAAGTACCACATACTAGGTAGATTAAAAAACAGAAACTTAATTTTGACATAGTTCTAGAGACTACAAATCTGAAATAAAGATATTCGTTTTCACAGTTTAATAGCAAACCGTTTATAGGGGTGGTTGAATCCCTCAGAGGCCTCATTCATTAATATGTAAGATGACCATCTTCTCACTGTATCTTCTTTCTGTGCATGTCTATATCCTAACCTCCTCTTTCTTTAGGGACACCTACTATACTAGATTAGGACCTGTTGGGGAATAGTATTTTAATATGTGCTACATTTGTTTATGCTGTGCAATATTTGTTTAATGATGCAAAGATGTCTTGTACTTCTTTTTTATATTTTTTTATTGAGAATAAGAAAAAAAAGTTTCCACCTCCTCCCAGCCTCCCATTTCCCTCCCCCTCCCCCACTCTTCTCCCCTCCCCCCACTTCTCTCCCCCTCCCTCTCTAATTCAAAGAGCAGTCATGGTTCCCTGCCCTGTGGAAAGTCCAAGGTCCTCCCCCCTCCG
>NW_026068001.1:3816935-3845776 GCF_014885135.2 Alexandromys fortis
GGAGAGAAAAGTGAGAAGGGGAGGATTGGGGGAACTTGGGGAAACAGGAAGATTGGGATAAAGGAAGGTTGGATAGAGGAACAGGGAAGCACATATCTTAGTTAAGGGAGCCACCTTAGGGTTGGCAAGAGACTTGAACCTAGAGTGGCTCCCAGGAGCCCAAGGCGATGTCCCCAGTTAGTCCCTTGGGAAGTGGAGGATAGGGAACCTGAAATGACCCTATCCCATAGCAATACTGACGAATATCTTTCATATCACCATAGAACCTTCATCTGGTGATGGATATCTTGTACTTCTTTATGTTGCATTTGTTTAACTCTGAAACTGTGTTGCTTTGCCTATCTAAAACACTTGATTGGTCCAATAAAAAGCTAAATTGCCAAAAGATAGGCAGGAAAGGGATAGATGGGGCTAGCAATCAGAGAGAATAAATAGGAGAAAAAGATGGAAGAACAAGAAAAGGAAAAAGAGAGGAGGACACCAAGAGCCAGCTACACAGCCAGCCACTGAATAAGAAGTGAAGAAAGATATATAGAATAAAGAGAGGTAAAAAGCCCAGCAGCAAAATATAGAAGAGGAGAAACTGGTTAATTTAAGTTAGAAAAACTAACTAGAAACAAGCCAAGGTAAGGCTGGGCATTCATAAGTAATAAGTTTCTCTGTGTTTATTTGGGAGCTGAGTGGTGGGTCCCCAAAGAGCAAAGAGTTATAAAAAAAGAACCTAACCTCATTATTTCAACATAATTACCTCTTTTTAAAGTACTATGCTCCATAGTTATACTCTGCTATATTAAGGATTAGGACTTTAACAAATGAAAGTTGAAGGACACAATTTACCCAATAATGATGTATGTAAACCCATCGCTTCTTGTTTATTTTGATGAAATGGAGATCATAATGTTATTATATGTATTCTTATAAAACTTACATAAAGGTAATGTTTTGCATGTGTTTTAGAAGTTGTTTTGACCACCAGAGGGCTCCTGCATTAATACAATGAAGACATGTTAATAATTAAATATGAAAACTAGGATTGTCTAATGATACAAACCTCTAACTCCAGCATTTGGGAGATCAAGATAAGAGAATTTAATGAGTTTGAGGTCAGCCTGACTACAGAACAAGTATTGTCCAATCATGGTTACATGTTGAAGATCGTGTGTGTGTGTGTGTGTGTGTGTGTGTGTGTGTGTGTGTGCTTTATAATATATACTTAACATCAATTGATTATGAGAGTTAAATGTGTGGTATCTGTTCATCAGTAAATCAATCAATAATCATCTTAGTTAATTTAATGATGTTGATGAAAGTTGAGTAGTTATCAGGGACATCATTGTACCAGGAGGATTCAACTGAATATTCTAAAATTACATCTTATTTCAGCATTCTTAGGATATAAAAAATTTAAATAAGCTATCTATAGCTTAAATAGTAGCACACAGGTAGCAAGTGGCTCAGAGGCAATAATCCCTATCAGTGTCGTCAGCATTAGTTGCATCATACAGTACTTAGAAACCAGTTCTGACTGAGTTTTTAGAGGTTGGTAGATCTTCTAAAACACCATGGAAAAAAAATCTCAACAAGTCTAGAGGTGATAAATCCAAATTTGTTTCATTGAGAAGCTCAGCTTACAGTTATTGCTTGGCTCATTTCTCTAGTGGACATGTAATATGCTATATCTGTTGTCCTTTTGCTCTTAGCAATTGCTTTGTCTAAGTGTCTTACTTGAAGTTTTCCTCCACATTAGTTAGGAATCACGGTTGCAAAAGGCAGAAGCACAACTCATATTAGCTTCAGGGATGAAGCTGGCCCTGGGTACACCAAAGAACAGAGAAGCCAATTCCAGTAACACCATATTTCACCTTCTTTCTGTATGTTTCTGTCATTGTCAAACATTAATGATGTTGGTTTTCAGTGAAAGCCTGGCCATTTTAGGTTTGTGTTTTCATAATTTTAGGACCAGAGGAGAGGAAACTTCTCCATCTGAGATATATTCACAAAAATTCAAGGACTGACCTTGAGCTATTTCTGTGTCCACAGGAAATAGGTGTCCAGGCCCCAGCTTCTTAATTTTCTTATTTTCTCTGAAAAAAAAATGACTGGGATGAAAGGAAGCCTCTCAAAACTCATATTGATAAAGTCATGAAGAGGCAGCCCCCAAGAAGAAATATTCATGCTATTCCCAGAAAAAGGAAAATGTAAGGCACCTACAAACACACTAAAGATACATGTAGAGTCAGTCTATTCCCCTTCCTGCCTCAGAAAGACAGAACAACAGAACTGGGTGGCCTGCCAGAACTGGGATTCAGAATTAAGTTCCAAGTTGACCTTGGATCTTAAAGTCTCAGAACTGTTGTCATGCATAGTCAAAATTCAACACTATTTGTGAATTTAAGCATCTTGTTTTAGCATTCCGGTGTTTATTTATTAATTATAGATGTCTCTCAACTTATGATGAGGTTATTTCACAATAAACTCTCTATAAACTGAAATACATTATAAAGGTATTGAATATTCCTAGTGTCAGGTTTCTTGCTAGCCCCATAATGGCTCCTTTAATCAAAATGATGACCCCAGCTAAGACCCTAATCAATAGAGGGGAGGGTGCCCAAACTGGCCTTGCCCATAGTCAGAATGACGAATATCTTAAATGTCACCGTAGAACCTTCATTCAGCAACAGATGGAAACAGAGGTAGAGATCTTCAGCAGAGCACTGGGCTAAGCTCACAAAGTCCAGATGAAGAGTGGGAGGCGAGAGAATATGAGCAAAGAGGTCAAGACCATGATTGGGAAACTCGCTAAAAGAGTTTACCTGAGCTAATGGGAGCTCACCAACTCCAGCTAGACAGGGAAGGAACCAGCATAGAACCCAACTAGACCCTCTAAATGTGGGTGACAGTTGTAGGGCTGAGGCAGACTGAAGGGCCACTGGCAATGGCACCAGTATTTATCCCTTCTGCTTTTACTGTTTTTTTGAGAACCTATTTTCTTTGGATGGATACCTTGCTCAGCCTAGATATAGAAGGGGGGGCCTTGAACCTTCCCCAAAGCAATGTGCCTTACCCTCTCTGAGGAGTGGATAGCGGATAGGGTGGGGGGAAAGATGGAGGGAATGAGAGGAGGGGTGGGAGTGGAAACTGGGATTGATATGTAAACTGCAAAGGATAGTTTGTTTTCTATTTTTTAAGGTATTGAATAAGCCAGGCATAGTGTTACATGCCTTTAGTCCCAGACCTCAGGTGACAGAGTCAGAAGGATCTCTGTAAATGTGAGACCAGTCTGGTCTACAAGAGAGTGGTCCTGGACAGCCAGAACTAAATACTAAGAAAGAAAGAAAGAAAGAAAGAAAGAAAGAAAGAAAGAAAGAAAGAAAGAAAGGAAGGAAGGAAGGAAGGAAGGAAGGAAGGAAGGAAGGAAGGAAGGAAAGAAGACACCAAATACACTTAATTGAAACCACAGCTGATCATACTGTAGTGTCCCTTATTGTGTGCCCTGCCCCCCCCATAGTTACAGGAATGACTGAAAACTACAGTCACCACCACTGCTTGACACCATGAGAGGGAATCAGGCTATATAATGTAATTCTAAAAGAAGATCTAAATTGAAAGTATATCATAGAGTTTATATAGAACTCATATGACATTCACACCATTCTGAAGTTGAGGAATCATAAGTGAGGTCAACATAAATCAGGGGTCTCTTGCATATAGAACAATTTTGTTCTATGATCACTGTAAACATACCGATATCCAGTACTGACTGATAAAAGCAACAGGTATAGGTATGGATGAACTTCTTTTGTCCCAGGGCATCTTTCTTTAGTTGCTCAGTGCTATGTGCTACACATGTCCAGCAAACCCCACCTGCCCAATTAGAGCAGTTGTGGAGACCTTGCAATGAAACCCTAGACATTGACACTCTTTGGGAAAGAAGGTAGAAGGTGAAGAGAAGGTCTCAATATGGGAAGCTTCGTTTATTGCTGCCTTTCTTCTCCACTTCCTATGCACACTGAACATTTATGATCTTCACACTACTTCTATAAAGCCCTTCTGGTGCACCAGCCCTCGCCCCCCATGTTAGACCCTCTCCACTATACCTATGGGGACATGGTGATTCTAGAAAAGGGAGCTAGAGAAACTGTTAGATATTTCAGCTTTAGTTCGGATTCTTATGCTATGGTTTGCCATATGCCTTTGGCCATGGCAAATTTCACTTAGTTTCTATAAATATAAAGGTGAAGAATATTGCAAATTTTCTTCAAGGTTTATTCTAAATATGTGTGAAACAATATTTGTGATTCTGTAGGCTGTATGCATAAAAGACTTAACAAATGCGAATTAAAAATTCATATGGTGGTATAATAGCCACTTATGAAAAAGTTATTATATCTCAGTATTGCACTAAGCACTTTGTGTACATGATCTCACTTTAGCCCCACTGTCCCTAAGTGGGTCACATTCTTATTTTCATTACCTAGCATCATTGTATAAGTCAGATGTTTTGTCATTGTGACTAAATACCTCACCAAAAAAAAAAAAAAAAAAAAAGGGAGGGCAGAAATTCCTTATGTTGCTCATGGTTTCAGCAGCTGCAGTTCTCAGTCCCTTAGCTTCATTTCTTTGGGCTTAGAGTGAGGCAGACATGATGGTGGCAGGAACAGATGTTGGGAGATGGCCTGTTTGTAGTGGACAGGGCCACGAGGAAGGCACTCGGTATAACCTTCCAATGCATGTCTCTAGACACTTCCTTCTTTTACTAGGCCCCATCTTGTATAAAATTTTACAAACCTTCCAAAATGACACTACCAGCTGAAAAGCAAGCCATTCAAAGCACGAGCCCCTGGGAAACATTTCACGTTCAAACTGTAGCAATCACTCAGCTAGGAAGTTGGCACAGCTAGGATCTAAACTTAAACCTCTTCCATTCTAACACCTTAGCACACAGAAAACTATTAAACTTCTAAATAAATTCAAGAACAGCATGGCCCTGTCTTGAAGTACTCCACTGCCCTCTGTATTTAGCAAGTCTTGCAATCTATTTGAGTGGCCTTCTCTTCTGGAATTTTGTGATATTTGGAGATCTTTTCCACCAAAAGTCAAGAAGTCTATTATGTGAGTTTTCTTTTCTCTCTTAGAAGCATTAAAATCAGAATCTATTGTATCATTTAGTACCACATCTTTTCTTCTGCAACTCTCCCAAATATATTTTTGGATGTGTGATAAAGCTAATTAGGTCCAGACAGACTTCAAATTGGTCATGTGTTTTTTTTTTTTTTAATTTTCAGATCATTATCTTGGTATAAAGGTAGGATACAATATACTCAATGTGGTACACAGATGATTTTCTTTGGGAAATAGCTGAGTGTATCTAGTGTTCTCTATACACCAACTTTGTTGGTCTACACTCCACTGGCTGAGAACTGTATCTCTTTTTCCTAATACCCTAAGATGGTGATAACATAGCGTGCTCTGCCTTATCCTTAGATCTCCAAAGTAAAAGGACCATTAATGTTTGTTTTTTTTTTCTTTTTTAAATTTTCTTGTTATTTTTAAAAAAACAAAAGTCTCCCTCTGTTGCCTATCTGGTCCTAAACACATAGCAATTTCGTTTCAGCTCCCGGTGTTTATGTTATAGGTATGAACCACCATGCCCACATTCTTATTTCTTTTTAATGCTGTCATGCAGCAGTTTTCATCACTGAGGAGAGGAAAGCAATGCACAACTCAGGCAATACATTTCCAATCCTGTCTGTGCATTTCATTCACAAAGCTCTTTGCCTTAGTGGAAAGGCTGAAGTTATTGCCCCATCCCCTTGTCATGGTGTTTACGTTTGGCCTTCTAAAAACTTCAGACAACACTTACAGGCAGGGTCGCATATTGTATGGCAAAATGAGCCACAGGTCATGTAGGTCAGGAGACTGACTGAGAGGGGAAAAAAACCAATGAAGACAAATGTGTTGGGCCAAATAATAAGATATAAACAGAAATGAAGTGAAGTCACAAACCAAGCCAGAAAAGAAACAGAAACCCCATAAGAAAACACACTTAAGGAAATCAACAAAATGTGTAGCCAAAGGAACATCAGGAAGGTTGTTCCCAGATGGCCATCTCTCCTGGGCAGTCATCCCTTGGGAATGGAAACTCAGGAGCAGACATTCAGACTCCAGGCCTTAGGCCCAAAGCAGAGCACTGCCTACAAAGACATTGGGCCTTGACCTTTAGGAGCTGTCAATGAACAAAATCTAAGGGGTTGTTTCCTCAAAGTCTAGTTCTTCCTAAGGAAAGCTCTGTCCAAAGGGATTAAGGAAATGTGGAATTAAGGAAACAGGATATAAAAGGGAGGAGGAGGAGCCTCCTCATTTCTCAGAATTAGAAAAAAAAATTGTTGACGAGCAATTTGTGGCAAAGACCTGAAACTTTGTAGTTTTACAAAAGAACTCTTCACTCAATCTGTAGCCTAGGAGAATTCACTTCCCATCTCTGTATTTTACTTTCCTCATCTATTAAATGGGAAATGATAATGGAAATGTTTTGCCCATGTTACAGTGTAAAGAAATGAGTCTCTGTATGTAAAACACTCATAATGTCATCTGTTGTGATGTTGGTGAGTGGGTATGGAGCAGAAAAGGAACGGAGGTTAACCAGGGATTAGCAGAAGTTCTTCTATAAGGCAGAGATGGTGGCTATGATAGATAATCTTGATTTCAACTTAACTGGGTTTTAACTAATCAAAATATAGGAAATTAATGAAGCCCACTTTGCAATGTGCCTGTGAGGACCTCTCTAAAGATGGTGAGAATGGCTTATAATGAACAGATTAATTCCTTGCTGGAGTATAAGTTTGGCATTATTAGGATGTGATGAACCGGAGAAGGTAGGTCCTACTTGGAGATAGATGACTGGTGACTTGGGGCATAGCTTTCTCTGGCTCTTCTTATACTGCCCTTTTCTGTTTCCTTGTCACCATAATGTGATCTGGTCAGTTCCTTCATGTGCTCTGCATAAGGATGGACCGAATCTCCTGGAGTTGTGAGTGAAAGCTGAGTGTGTGGCTATATTTGTCATTTGGAAGGCTGAGGCAAAAAGAGTGTCATGAATTTAAGACCAGCTTGGGTTACAGGATAAGAGACCCTTTTTAGGAGGAAGGAAGGAGGGAAGGAAGGAAGGAAGGAAGGAAGGAAGGAAGGAAGGAAGGAAGGAAGGAAGGAAGGAAGGACAGACAGGAGAAATAGCTCCGTGGTTAAGGTGCTTCCTGCCATTGTAGAAGACATGATTTCCTAGCACTCATATAATTCAAACTCCAAGGGAATCTGATGTCCCCTTCGCTATATATACATATACATAGTTAGAAATACATTTTAAAAAGACAAACTGTGATCCAAAATAATTCTTCCTTTCCTTGCTTCTGTCAGGTAATACAGTGCTGTTGTAAATATTTATTTTGATTGCATGTTTTTTTAAAAAAATACAATCTCATTATGTAGCTCAGGCTGGGATCACATTCTAGATCTTCCTCCCTCAGCCTCAAGAGTGCCAGGGTTACCAGCATATGCCGCCACGTCACTGTGTTCTCATTTGGAATTTCTTTGACGTCTAAATCTTCCTGGATAGGAATCCCTCCATTCACCTAACTCTACAAATAAATATATCCCTAATTTGCCATTCTCAGATGCTGTCAGAATTGTTGGGAACAAATTCTCCATAAAGACATCAGATGTGGTATGAGTTTCTCATTGACTGAAACCCCAAATCCCGGCATTTCTAAAAAATTTCTGGGCGTTGGGAGTTGGAACCAGGGAATCAGCTACAGTAAATGGTGGACTGCAAAACTCATATGCATTGGGCAGAGAATGGAAAAACAGCTTCCACTGCTGTGGGCTTTTCCTGAGCTTATCTGAACCCTCCTGGCCTCTAATGGCTGAATCAATACACAGCACATGGGGATAAGAAAAATAAAGATAAGGTAACAAAATAAATATTCATTATACCCACATTCAGCCAAGTGATCTATTTCAATCCGCATCTATTTAAGTTGTCTAGTCATTGGGTGACTCCACTGTTGGTAGAATATCAGAGATTTTTTTCTTTCCCATCACTTTATATGAACATGGCTGCTGTCTTAGCCACGTTTAGCTTTTCATTATCAAGTAGGAGCCTTACAGTGGTGTTGGGGCTCAGAAAATGATATCCCAAGGTGTGGGGCTTTGGCATGCTAAGATGAAAAAGCCCCTCAGAGTCAAAGTTTCTGGAACATTTCCTTGTTTCTCTCTGAAGTGCTGGCAGAGGCCTTCTCTGAAGTTCCTTTATCTGGCTGAGAAAGATTCTTCCAAAAGAGATGCAATTGTCTGAAACTGCCTCTCCAGGAAACCTTGTCAAATAACCAGGAAAGATTAACTATGGGAGAAGACAGGAGACTAAAAGTGTCACCCCACCCTGACAGAATTTTATCTAGGCTCCCAAGGACAGCTCCAGAGATTACCTGGGAGACTGCCTGAACATTTGTTTGCAGTAAAGTTCCTGAACTTGTTACTACCCTCTAATTCCCATGGCTCCTGGGAAAGGGATGTACGCTTTAGCCATTTGGCCCTTTATATTTTAATATGTATAGTTTGTGTAACTCCTGTGCACATGTGTACACTAACAGATTTGTTAACTTGTATTTCATTACTAGGGTGTCCATCATATTCGTCTGTGATGAGCAACACGGGGAACACCTATTTTCCCACTTCCACACCCAGCTGTAGAAACAGTTTAAAGATCAGTTGTTAAAGCTTTCTAGTAAAAACCTACCTCTTTTGTCTTAGAGATTGTTTGATGATGAAAAATTATTTCATACTCCACACAGGATGGGTTCATCTTTTAACTCCTGCATCCTTAGTAGCTCTTCATGAGAAAATTGTTAAGCAAATGATTTTTTTCTTGACATCCATTCTATAACTTCTTTTTAGACATCCTTTACTCCTTGTTCAATGTTTTCTCTCTCTCCCCCAAACAGAACTAACTCTCTGTGCACCTAGCTCAGTCAATCTTTCCCTTAACAACCTCTTCATATATTCTATAATGTCAACAAAAACATGGATCCTGAAACCCTGTTCCTCAGGGTCAAGAGATCCATGTTTGGCAAAGTTACAAGTGACTATCTGATCAATTAACTCCTGCCAATCCACATATAATCCTACTCGGAGTATATAGTTTCATTTTTTTCAGGAGCTTCCTTGAATTAACTGAATGGATGGGAAGAATATTAGGACAGAAAATGCTACAGAAGTGCATGTCTTTTCAGGTTGGAACTATTTTATTTGTACTGTCAGTTAATTGTGGGCTTGCTTCTATGAGTGTGGTTTTGAGGTTACTAACAAATTTACTATTAGAGCAGGGAAGTTTAACCCTACTATCACAAACTAGTGTTCTGCTCGTGGAAGAGTCCTTTAGAATAACTAGGCCTATATTTCATTTTTTGTTTATACAAAATGGATTAAATGATCTATAACATGTAATAGGTTCAAACATTCTGTTATTCTAAGACAAGCCTGCTAGGATTGGTTGTTCAAGCATTGACCTTAGACATATCCTCCAGGGGGTTAATTTAGAATGACATAATGCTATGGCAGCAGGAACATTGTTCCTGTCTGGAGATTGCTATCTTGCACAGAGGATTCTTTTTGCATTGCTCCAAATGTTGAGTTACAAACCAACAAACAGTCTCTTGAATATTTTACTTTCCAAAAATAACTAGAAGGCCACTATTTCTTCTTCATGTCTTCAGTGTACTTATTTTAGCTTCATTTGACTCCATTCCAGTGTTTTTTGTTATTGGGTCTGTCTTTTTTTTAAGCTTTGAAGCTTTGAAAATATAATTTATTTATTTTTATTTTATCTGCATTGTTGTTTTACCTGTATTATGTCTGTGCGAGGGTGTCAGACCTAAGAGTAACAGACAGGTGTGAACCACCATGTAGTTGCTGGGAATCGAACCCAGGTTCTCTGGAAGAACAGTCAGTGCTCTTAATCTCTGGGCCACCTCTCCAGCCCATCTTTATGTTTATTTTAGTCAATAATTGTGTCTTTCTAGTTTGGAAGGCCCATGTTCAACAACTGCAAGGATACAAGTACTTTTCTTAAAGCTAGTATACAGTCTTTCTCTATTTCTTAAGCTCCTAAAAGACTCCTGCCTTAGTTCCTTTTTATATTTCTGTGATAAAATACTCTTATAAAAGCAACTCAAAGGGAAAATGGTTTGTGTTATCTCACAGTTCAAGGTACAGTCAATCACAGTGAGACAATCAAGGTAGTACCTGCTGGTCACATTGTATCCATCATTGAGAGGTGGAGAGTAATGTCTCTTTGCTTCTCAGGCCACCTTTCCTACTTATATAGTCTACTATCCTCTGCCCCCAAAGAATGGTCCTGCACACAAGTAAGACGGGTCTTCCCATATCAATTAACATTATGAAGACAATCTCTCATAGAGAAGTGGAGAAGCTTGTCTTCCAGCTTCTTCCGGATAACATCAAGCTCATGATTAACAGTAACCATCATAACTCTGCCTCCTGTCAACTTGACAACCAATCACATTACTTATAAGGATAATGTTCCATCCCTGTCCCCATAGACTCATGACCATATTGTAACACAAAATGCATCTAATCCAACTTGAAAAATTCTCATAGTCTTGAACAATTCTGATGTTTTAAATTCTGGAATCTCTTGACTGTGAGTTCCTTTTTTAAAAAGTTATATACAAAATAAACATGCTTATTTTAAAAGGAAAAAAATAGGACATAGGAAGAAATGATCAGACCATAGCAAAGACAGAATCTATCAGCAAATACATGAAATCCTGCAGTGTCTGGGTATCTCAAATCAACTGAGGTTAAAAAAAAAAAAAAAAAGAGGCTTCAATAGGGCTGGAGAGATGGCTCAGCTGTTAAAAGCTAGGTTCACAAACAAGATGACAAAGTAAGGCTTGAACAGCCCCACTCCTCCATTCCTGCCACCTGAAACATACCCAGCTTCTGGCTTAGGTTGGGCATTCCATGCCTACAGCCCTCTTTGGTGGAATTCTGATCTTCAGTGTCCCAGTGTTTCCATTGAAACGAAACATGAGCTTCACATTTACAGCTTCATGAAGTTGCCTCTGGTGGTCTCTTTGCCAAGATTTCAGCCCTGCCGCACATTGTCTATCCTCAAATGTTTGTCATGGGCCCCCTGTATCTTGCTTGCATCCTTAATGTCTACAGAACCAGTACCATGTGGATAATGTTGCCAAGTTCTGCAGCTAACCACCTCGGCGTACTGCTGTATCAGCTTCTATGTGCTGTCCCTGGGGAAGACTTTCCTAAGCAGTTACTTTCAAGAAGCAGGGAATCTCCTTGCCTTAGGCTTTCTTCTGTTAAACTAACACAAGTCTTCAAAAGATAGAACGTGTGAGGGGTAGAGTTTTCCCTGAGAACATCTTCCCTATTGTCCTAGTAAAGCACAGCAGGCTTCTCTTCAGTGGTGTTGCTGTCTTAAACATCACAACTGCTTCCTCAGTACTAACAGAAATTTCCTGCCTTGAAATTTCATCTGTCTGACAATTTAGCTCGTGTCTTTAAATTTCATTTTATCCAGATATTCAGTACAAGATATGAAGAGAGCCAGACTCTTGATTAACACCTAGCCCAGTTCCAGAAAGACTCCTTTTTCTCCTCTGAACCCTGATGAGCTGGGCCTCCACTCTCTGCATTTCTCTCAGCTCCCAGAATGTTCAGTCAAGCTCTGCTTCCAGCATTCAATGGCTTCTGTAGCCCAGCATAACAAACTCTGCCACATTCCTGCCACAAAACAGTTCCAAAGACCTACAAACCACACGGCCAGGTTGATCACAAGAGCCCAATTTCTTATACCATTTTCTTAGTTTTTTATCCTAGTACTATGATAAAATACTCTGACCAAAACAGCTTAAGAGGAAAAGAGCTCACAATTCAAGGGAAAATCCACCAAGGCAGGGAAACCAAGATGGCAGGAATTTGAAGCACCAGGTCACACTGTCCATAGTCAGGAAGCAGAGGATGAATACACACTAGCTCCTCAGCTCTCCTTCTCCATTACACCGTCCACTCATACTGTCTAGGGAATGGTTCCACCCATAAGTAAGACAGGCATTTCCATATCAGTTAACCCCTCCTGGGCATTCCTAGATGCTGGTTTCCAGGTGGCTTTAGATTCCATCAAGTTGATAAAACTAATCATCACAACTTCTGACACCCCAAACATCATGTTATCTACCAATGGATAGGGATCGGTGTGATTTAAAATAATTATTCTCTGCAGCAATACCACTTCCTGGTATGGTCCCCAAAGAAATGAAAGCAAGATGTCAAAGAAGTGTTTGTACATGCATGTTCATAACAATAGAATTTCGAACTGGTGATCTGTGAAGCACACACATTCTTTAATAGATGACCAAACAAAGCGCAATATGCAATATTATCCAGTCTTAAAAAAGAAGGAAATTCAGATCCATGCTACATCAGAAATGAGCCTTGAGGAAATTATGCTATATAAAAAAAGACAATACCAAATGAATAAATAATGCATGGTCCTTAAAGAGACTCAGGAAACAGATGGTAGAATGGTCCTGGCTAGGAACTGGCGGGTAGGAGAAAATGGTTAGAAAACGGAGGAGAAAGGAATACAGAGCTTTGGTTTTGTAACATGAGGAAGTTTTGGAGATCAGTTGCTCATCATTGTGAACTTACTTAACATTACTAAAATGTAAATTTATAATGTTAAATGGAAGTTTTAGTTTGGGGGCTTTACCACAATTAAAAAAATCATTGTTTTCTGCCACCATGAATTTAATAATCCTACCACTGGAATTCACTGGTCTTCTGTTTAGAGACATTGTAAGAGCTCACCTTGTGTTTACAACAAGCTTTCTGGGTAATATATTCTGAATGCCTAATTGAGTAATAAGCTTGGCATTAAGTCTCAGCTACATAAATCTTGTGTTTTCCCCAATATTCATATGTCAAGGGACTGTAGTTTAGTGTCCCACATTGTATAGATCCAAAATGTGCTACAAATTCTCATCCAAACTGTATCCATTGTGTTCGGAGATAAACAATTCATATGGAACAAGGACATAACAGATACTTCAACAGCTCCTCTAAGACCTGATGACTGCCACAACTCTTATTCTCTATCTCATTTACCTTTTTTCATAGATATCTGATGCTCAATGAATGCTGATATACAAAAAGAAACAAATAATCCCAGGCTGACTTAAGGGATATACAATCTGTATAGTCATAAAGGGTCTTATCTCATAGAAGGGTACTGTACTTGAAGCCATGCTGGATACCACTCTCTTGAAATTCTTAATAATTTTACCTTTGAACATGTTCTGGTTTGGATAGGAAGTGCATGCCAAACAGACATATAATAGAGTTAACTCTGAAAAGAAGGTCTCTGGGGACAAATCCTCCAGGCCATGCCTTGTCCTAGATGGTCCCTGTTTCACCCTCTGCCTCTCATTCACTATATGTAAAATGTTCTGCTCTCCTCTACCTCCTCTAACACGATGAATGGTCTGAAACTGTGAGCCCCTTCCTCCTGTTAGCAGTTTTCCAAGGCCAATGAAATGGTTTGGTGGATGTCATAATGGCAACCAGAGTGTGTTCCTCTCCATATGTATATGGTGCCTCATGGGTGCCCCCCCCACATCATATATGAGAAGAATAATGCTTTTTAAATTAGCAAAGTCATTTTTCCAGGTATTTGTCCACAGTGATGAGAAAACTGACTGCTCATTTGTGTTTTGCTAGTAAGGTTTGGTAGGATAATGTGAGACAAGCAGATGTGTTTGCTATGTGTGTCTCTTGGTTCCTCCTGCCTCAGCATTTGCCATTCATAATGCCTACTGAACATAGAATCCAAGTGGACATACAGTATGTGACAATTCAGTGAACTCACTCAAAAACTGTTACATGACAGCCCCGAGAAGCCACATTTTCTATCTTAGCCAGCACTTACATAAAGTTCAAGAAAAGCAATAATCTTCCAAGAAATATGGAGAACTATGGGATTACTGCTTCTGTATTAGAATTCCCTATGTTAAAGAAACAATGACCAGCAGGAAACTAAGGTTGGGCAACTCAAGGTTTCCTTTCCTTCTACTCTTTTCTTCTTCATCGGAAAGCCACAGATGGAGAGTGGTGATAGAATGTGTGTCTAGGAAGAAGTGAGATAAAAGTGGTTGAGTTAGTTTAGATCAGCATTTCCACACTTCGGGGAAGAGCAAAATGCACAGAAATTTATGAGATGTAAGTCACATAATGCTGGTGTTTCTACTAACCTTCTTATATTTACATTTATAACTCACACCATGCTATACAAGAAGAGTGGAAAATTCAATCCTAATAATTCAAATTTTTTATTTTTCCCTACTTAGAATGTCGTTCAATATAATAGCACATGAGAAATACTATGAAGAATCAATAATGAAATGCAGAAAACAGGAAAAGTCTATCAGCCCAGCCCTATGGTGCTTGTTGACACACTTTCTGAACAAAGTGTCCTGTACTTTTCTTTCATACTGAGACCCACAAATGGTCTAGCTGACTCTGACATCTACCCCAGCTCTTACTCAGCATGATGCTCCAGGAGGTGGAGAGAATCGCACAAGGCTTTCCCTGTTTGGGAGGGCTTGAAATGAAATTCATATCCCTGTTTGCAGAGCTAAGAAACCATGAGACAGTCCTTCAAGTTTGTTTTTTTGTTGTTGTTGTTGTTTTTTGTTTTTCCTCCTCACCCATACTGGACATGTGATTATGCCAAAAGGATTTGAATGAGCCACTCATTCTGTGATGTTAACCAACAGCACCTGTACTAATGCTTACATGTGAAAGGAAGTTAGGAACAGATGGGGTGCTAAGAGTGACTGTCACCAGTCATGGAAACCTGCCTTCTTTTTATAGCCTCTGCTGTAATTATCTGCCCACACCCTGCCCACTTTTCAGGTTTAAGTACAAGACAACATTTGGTATGCATTTCCTGTAATAAAGAAGCATGTGATGATTATTCCCAAGACGTTATTTTTAAGGCTATTGTGAACTGTGGTCTGTCTTTGGTTTCTCCTTTAAGAAAAAAACAACTTGACTCAAAGCATCACTTGATTCAAGTTGGGTAACCACAGCTATTGTGACTAACTCCCTGAAGGAAAATAAATGGGGACAAATTTACCCCACACTTCGCAGACACCAAAGTATTACATGACTTGGTGACTTCTGGGACAGACCAAATCTTGTAATACTGAACAAACACACACACACACACACACGAGAAGGAGAGAGAGAGAGAGAGAGAGAGAGAGAGAGAGAGAGAGAGAGAGAGAGAGAGAGAGAGGAGTATACATTGATACCAAAATAATGAAACTAAGAATGCAAAACTATATGTTTTTATAACTGGCATGATTGCCTTTTTATTTGAATATATATAACTTTGCTGATTTTGTGATGGACAGGTTTTTTTGCTGTGTGTACATCTATCTATATTTATGACTAAACACAACTTGAAAATCAGTGATGTTGATAGATAATTACTTTTTTCTCAGCCTAAACAAAGGTAATACAGAATAGGTTGATGTTATTGATTAAAAGAATAATCCATGCACATATCGAAATTGGGATCTTGTAATAGAAAAGTCAATAACATAGTCAGTCCATGGGCAAATCTGATTTGTGCTCAAATATTTTATCCTGTGCCCCATGCTTTTCTGAAGAGGTTATTGACAAAGTAAGCAGTGAGAATATGGCAAATAAAGGCAGATTCATCCTAGGGAATTCCCTGAAGTTTCATTCCCAAAGTAAGAGAAAGGCATTAATAGTGAACTGGTACATCAAAAGTAAAGAAAGACTTAGGTATGTGGAACTTCCTGGAAATCTTTGAATCTACAAAAGTTATTAAGATTTATTTACATGGTTCTGGACGGATGAGTCAAGATAACTATGTTTGAAATCAAGTGCAGTTTATTTAAGAAGCTATCTGACCCATGTTAGGAGGCAGGGGCTCTTTAACTGCTGTTAGACTGAAGCATATGAAAATACTCATCAAACTATCATATGGTTAAACTTAACAGTTAAATATTTATACTTATTATTTTCCTTAAAAGATGACTTTCTTTTTTAATCCATTTAAATAAGAATTTGTTTTACTAAATAAAATACTGAGAACTTTTGGAAGTTGGTTGAGTCTGTCACACAGAACATATATCAACTTGATTATGCCCATAGTCCCAGAAGGGCTTATCAAATCCATTTCCTTCAGGAGGTGAGTCTGAAGCAGCTGATTAGACTATCTCATCTCTTTAAAGATAGCTTTCTTTATGCCGGAAAAGAAAATGCAATTAGACAGTGCTCTCTTGGAGAAGATAAACTGTGCATGAGTTAGAATGAGCCAGTAGACTTCCAGAATCTTCTCTGAGGCTCTTATAGAGAGAGGAGAGTAAAATGGAAAGTGAGGTTCAGAAGGCTATGCACAAAACCTTACAAAACTATTAGCATATGAAAAAAGTTGAAAAAGATGAAGGGCTGTCCAACTAAAACCAGCTGGTGCCACTGGCACAGGCTCAGAGGCACTCCAGGGTGTCTGAAGGTGACCTGTGGCTCATTAAGATGCTGGTGAGACATTTAATGCATAAAGTTGTATGTAGAAAGAATTACATGTAACACACAAAGCATGGTTAGAAAAGTCCATTCTGTCCAGATGAGTCAAAAAAGCCTGTACTATGCAAACAAGCAATAAATCAAAAGCCCCAGTTTATTCAGCCAGGCCTTGGAGCTGCTTAGCTTTCTCTCTGCTCAGGTTCTCTTCCTCCCGTGAAAATTTGTCATTATTAAAAAGCTATTCTGCTGCCACTGTGTGCCTCTGCTTAATTCTTTGGGGAGCAGAGAACCTAGAACCCCATGTTATTAGCCAAGACTGATATGGTTCTGTGTTTTTCTTTTGAGCCATTCTGGTATATAGTGAGAAAACAGTTGCTATAGCCCTACATGAGGATTTTTTTCAAAACTTATTAAAAAGAATCACGTGTAGAATCAAGGATTTGATTATAATAATGTTGCTCTTAACCAATTACATAATCAAGCATATCCTGGGAATTATGTTTAAGAGAACAGGTTGCAAATGTGATCCTCATACGACAAGAATCATATGAATTCCTATGAAACAGCAGAAAATGTTGGAAACAAATACTCAAAAATAGCACTATTCACTTAATAACAGGTCTATTTGGTATAATACTTACAAACTTGCTTCTCAATTTTTGGATTTCAAATGAAAATTGTCAGGCGCTAAGGCAAGATGGTTCAGTGCATAAAGGTAGTTGCTGCCAAGGCTGAGTGGAAAGAAGAAAATCATCTCCTGGAAGTTGTCCTTTAATCTCCGCACACACATGTAGACATACAATAATGAATAAATGTAATGAAATTCATAATAATGCAAAAATGAAAAAAACACTTTAATTTCCAGCAGCCACACTGGCTGCCACAGCTGTTTGTCACTCCAGCTCCAGGGAAACTAACATCTTCTGGCCTTTATGAGCACCTTCACACACATCATACACACACACACACACACACAGAGAGAGAGAGAGAGAGAGAGAGAGAGAGAGAGAGAGAGAGAGAGATAGTGGCAGAGAGACAAACACACACATAGACACAAAGGCTCATAGACAGGCACACAGAGAAAAGCAAAAATAAAAATAAATCCTCAAAATATAAGTTGCTGCTTTGAAAATATTCAAGCATGGCTATTAAGAACACAACTACTATCTATCATCTCCACCATTTAAGAAAAAACAGAGACATTTTGATGTCAAAAATGTTTTAGCTTTGAAAAAAATCATTACATTGTCTTCAGTTTTCTCATTTTGCTACCAATTGCGGAAAATATATTAAGAATTAGCTTGGGTGCATTGACCTAATCAGCCTTCATTGGTTTAACAATCCATATCAATTATTGAATATTTACACATTCTAAGTACTATGCTAATAAATATGTAAATCACAGTTTTGATACCATAGTTGGGAATGATTATTTTCATTTTATAGATAAGAAAACAAAGAGATTCGATAACACTTTAAAACCTGTCCTTGTAAAATCAGAGCAAAGTCTTACAATCTAAAGAGATTTCCAGTTACTTAACTGGTAATAGAAATAATGGATCCATATGTAATTTGCAAAGCCTAGATTTTTCTTCTCTTTTTCTTTTTCTGGTTGACCCAGAGCTAGAACCCAGGGCTTTATGCATGCTACGCAGAAGTTCTGCCAAAGGGCCACACACCTAGGCCCAAAGTGTAGATTTTAGTGTTTTTAGATTAGAGTTTGCAGAGCCGCCATCTTTATGAGATCATTCAGAATTGCACATAAAATTTCAGAATTGTCCATGTGAGCTGGAAAAGTCTCAGTCCTGAAACAGATACCATAGGGAGAATTCTATTTTACATTAAGATCTGTAGTGAGTATTTCTCTGTCCCTCCAGCCAGCTCCCAAACAATGACAGAAAGACTTCTTATTAACTATGAAACCTGTCCAACAGCTTAGGTTTGTTTTTAGCTAGCTCTTATGACTTAAACTAACCCATTTCTATTAATCTGTGTGCTGCTCCAAGTCTCATTTAGCCGATCTGCATACTGTCCACTCTGTTTCCCTGATTCTCTGCGTCTGGCTAGTGACTCTTACCTTCTTCTTCCCAGTATCCTGTGTGCCTGAAAGCCTTGCCTATTTGCCATTTAGCTATTTATTAAACCAATAAGAAGGACATATCTTCCCGTTATACAAAAACATTATCTCACAGCATTTCCCCCTTTTTTGTCTAAATAGAAAGAGAGAAGGGTTTAGCTTGAACACAGTAAAGCTATGTATAATAAGAATAATTATCAGGTAAGAATTAAATTAACAATGATTAGTTCATTTGTATTTGACAATTTTGGAGATAAATACTTTATTATTTATCTTATCTTGGTAAGTTCAAAGTTCTACACCAAATTTATCTATTATCATAACTAAGGAAAACTCTAACTATAGGTATTTAGTCTTACTCTATCAAAGATACCAGAAGGATAAAATATTACCTGAGTAAACAGGAAGTGCAGTGCAGTCTACTTTCAAAACGAAGAAATGACAGAGACATATGGCTGCCTGGACAGTCACCCAAAGGTTTCTTTGCAACACTGGGGCATCTATCTTCAGCCTACGGGCCTAGAATATTTGATAGACTTTTCTGTGAAGCAGGAATTTTTGAAGTACTGTCCTACCATGTCTTGGAAAAGTTGGCAGTTGTTTTCTTTTGTGTCCTGCCCTCCCAATTTGGACAGCATTTTGTCAGCAGTTAAGTCAAAAGCAGTGGCTAGCTCTTACCACCAGTAAAGCAAGCTCCATATGGAGGTTCTATGATACTCATGATCATTTAACAATATGCATAGGCTTAAGAAAGTAAAGAAAAGTGTACAATCAGAAAAAAGTAAATAGTTTATAAATAATAAAGCCTTTGAAGAAAGATAACAGACAGGCTTTCATAGAATCACACATGGTCTCTTCCCATTTAAGGACTTATTTTGTATTAAAAACATATGGATACAATAACTATTAGTGAAAAATGAGGACATGAGTTTGGAGAGTGGGAGGAGTATAGTGAGGGTTTAGAGGAAGAAAAAGGAAAGGAGAAAAGTTATAATTAAATTGTAATCTCAAAAAGAAAAGAAAATGTATTAGAGTTTGAGAAAACATAGAAAGGGCTTACATAAAATATACTGTGTGTATGGACTCATTAATAAACATTTTAGCTCTTGGTATTACCCTTTCTTTTCTCCTTTCTAAGTGTTATGCTATACTCACACATGCATTTCTTTACGTATATATACGTATACATTATAGGCTAAGATCTGCATATGAGGGAGACAGTGCGGTGTTATTTTCTCTGAGATTGGCTAACTTTGCTTAATATAATACATTCTAAGCACCAATTTTCTTACACATTTTGTGGTTTCATTTTTGTTTAGAGATGAATTCCATTTTGTATATGTAACAGATTTTCATTATACATTCAAATAGATTGGTTCCATTTCTTTGTTATAGTGAATAGAGCAACAATAGACATGGAGGTGTGGTAGGTCATAAAGTGAAAGAGCTGGAGGCATCAATAAATATTTTACATTTGGAACAGCAAGCAGACTAACTCAACAGTGTATTAAGAAGTGCCTGAGTTAATGGGAGCTCAGGAAATCCAGCTGGACTGGGACTGAACGAGCATGGGATCAAACTGGACTGAATGTGGCTAGCAATTGGGGCAGACTGAGGGGCCAATGACAATGGCACTGGGATTTGTCTCTACTTGCTCACAGTCTTGCTCACCTTTACTCAGTTTTTCTCAGAGTGTGGCAAGAATCATGTCAGTGTGATTCATCTTTCAGGAAGGAAGTGCAGTGTATAACCACAGCCTACGCCAGAGAGATGACTTGGCTCTAGAATGCAGTAGAAGTTGGGGCTGTCCAAGGGCAGAGCAGTGGTTGTAAGCTGAGTAAGAACTGTGTCACCAGCTGCCCCCCCCCTTGATGGGCACAGCTGAATAGAGCCTTGACAATTATCTAGGTCAACTTATTCCACAACTTGATCCCATCAGATGTAAACTATTACAGAGTTCCAAAAGACAATCAGTCTCTCCCCTGATCCCATTTACTCTCAACTCTAGGAGGGGCAGTAGTTACTTTATTGGCCTTAATTAAAATACAGGTGGTTGATGCCAAGGTTTTTCCTTCTTGTTTCGAAGATAATAGTACTAACTCATTTGTAGTTGGTGCCTACAAGTTTTTGATAAAAAGCTGGGTAGGAATCCAATCCTTTCAGTGCTCTTCCTATGTTCTTAATAACAAATTTCACCACTCAAGACCTTGATGATGCTTTTGCAAGTTAGATACTGGTGCTAAAATAATTTGAATGTCAAAATATCAAAAAAAGATTTCCAATCTTTGCCTACTTTTTCCCTATTTCTCTATTCAGAAAAAAAGTAGAAGAGGCTTAAGCTATAACTTCAAAAGTCACCAATGATGTGAATGTTTACCTATTCCAAGCCTGGCATATAGTTTTAAATAAGTTATTACCTTTTTAAAGAGCTGCTGGTATCTTCCACTACATGTGTCAAATCCCAAATGAAGCAATTAGAAATTGCAATCAAGTATCTTAAAAGGGTTAGTTAAGATTGCCTTCTCATTTTGCTATCAGAACCATGTCTTATTCATTTTAGAGTAGCTTACAAAGGGCAGGTAACTTTGTGCCCATGGAAGGTGATAATTAGTAGAAATCTTATTTCTTAAGTTCAGTTCTTGAGTTGAATAATAATCTCATTCGGCAGTAGAATTGAAGGAAAAGCCCAACAAGAGGAAACATAGTTGTGCTTCTTGCCACAAGGGATGGAGAAAAAAATGAGAGTTGTGGCTAGAAGACTAATGGCTTCCCCCATAAAAGGTGCCCCTGAATCTGTAAAAAAAATGTTATGTCACACAGCAAATAGGAATGAAGAATGCATATAGAATCAAGGCTGGTCGTCAGCTGATCTTAAAACAAGGAGATTTTCCTGAAATATCTAGTTAGACTTAGGTGTTATATTACTTTTTTATGAAGACAGGAACAAATTGCTCACCCCAGGTAGGGCACCAACAACAGACCAAAGAATCTACTCCACTCAAATTCAACCTTGTGAAACAATAAGTTTCTTGGTGGAGGGAGAAACTGATTTTTATGTTTTTAGTAAACCTGTATAATTAAATAGGTGACTCAAAAACAGCAGCTTCACTGAAAAGTCCCTCATCATCCATCATGGCTAACAACTTCACACCACACAGAAGTTTTATCAGAGTCCTACTTTCAACTGTCCCACTTCCTATATAATATAGCACTGACCTCCAGCCCTCAACCACCTATAGCTAAGAAGCAGGTAAAAGAGATAGGTGGAATCTTAGGTGAGGATCTGATAATTTTCCTTCCCTTCTACTATAGAGTATTGGTAGTTTCGCTGCCATTACCATAGATAGACTTAGCTTTCATTGCCATGGCTCTCAGGCGAAGGTTATCTCTACCCCTTGATGGTCATATAATTTTTGGAGGAAAAGCTATATTAACAACACTAGGTGATCACAATGGTTGCTCAAAGTACAAGAGGAGGACACAGAGGTGATATGGAAGTGATCAGAGTGAAGTTATTTGAGAAGAACTTGAAGTGTTGTTAGCTGTGAAGGTGGAGAATGGGTACTATGCACTAAAACACTGGCAGTCTTTACAAGCTGGAAAAGGTGAAGAACCATTCTCCTCTAGATCCTGCAAAATTGACATTTGTGCATTTAGATTTCAGCCTACTGGACCTTAACTAATGAGACTGTGTCACACTTTTACTCTCTTCCACTGTCAAGTCATGAATTGGTGTTACTTAATCCATCTGGGTCTGTGTTTAGGTTGTGACATAAACAGAAAAAATGATTAAACGACTTTGTCCCATTTTAAGTCTGTGATAGGCTCTTGCCAGTGAGTGCACTGAGCACACATGGGACAACGTCTGGTATGAAGCTAGAGAGCTGAAAAGGAGAATTCAGACACCCCTAGGTAAAAAGCAAAACTTGGAGATTGAAGGACTCTATTACAAGTAACTTTAAATCACTATAGGACAATGCCAATGGGTTTTTGATCCTACTACACCTATTGGTTTTGTGGGAGCCTAGGCAGTTTGGATGCTCACCTTACTAGACCTGGATGGAGGTGGGTGGTCCTTGGACTTCCCACAGGGCAGGGAACCCTGATTGCTCTTTGGGCTGAAGAGGGAGGGGGACTTGAATGGGGGAGGGGGAGGGAAAGGGGAGGCGGCGGTGGGGAAGACAGAAATCTTTAATTAATTAATAAAGAAATAAATAAATTAAAAAAATCACCATAGGACAGCTAAATTGAGCTAATCAAAGCCGCAGATGTCATGATTCCTATATGTTGCTAATTCACACCTTTGTCTTTGATTAAGAATCACCGCGTAAGGTGCTGTCATACAGTTCATTAGTAGAGGGCTTCCTTAGTATGTTAAAGGCCCTTAGACCCATCTTCAGCCCAGAACTAACATATGATATTAAGACTTATCTTAGATTTCAGTCTGGTGCTCCACTGTGGGTCTCTGTCTCTGTCTCTTGTCTCCTTTCATCGCCTGATGAAGGTTAATGTTCAGGAGGATGCCTATATGTTTTTCTTTGGGTTCTCCTTCTTATTTAGCTTCTCTAAGAACCCAAATTATGGGCTCAATGTCCTTTATTTATGGCTAGAAACCAAATATGAGTGAGTACATCCCATGTTCCTCTTTTTGGGTCTGGCTTACCTCACTCAGGGGGGAGGGGAAGGGAAAGGGGAGGTGGCGGTGGGGAAGAGACAGAAATCTTTAATAAATAAATAAATAAATAAATAAGACTTATTTTAGATTGAACCTCTTAATCTCCAATACATAACTAATATATGAGATCAAGATCCTTTGTTCCATCTCCAGCACAAAACTAACATAGGAGATCAAAATCATTCTAATTGCAATATTATCCTTCTTAAGAATCAAACAAGAACGCTATACAAGTATAACACACATAAGTCAGCCTCAGTGAGGAATATCTGATATGTGGGTATAAGAGATAGAGAGTTGTGCTCTCACATATGTTTTCCTTTTCCTTCATCATAATATTTTGGGTGTACAAAGCTACTCAGCTGTTCTTGTTTAGAGTTGTGGCAATGTGATTAAGCTCTAGCCAATGGCTAGAGGAAAAGGCTGAATCAGTTCCTTTTCTTACTTTCTGCTGGCTGGAATATGGATGTGGAATGAACTGTTTTGGACCCTGCAGTGAGAGCACTGGCCTGGACATGGTAAAGTAATGCAACTGTGTCTGAGAAAGTCCTATATAAACTCATATTTCTATGACAAGGAATAAAATTATCTTTGGTTGTTTCCAGTCTTACTGAAGGTCTCTATTTTGATGTACTAAACAAATTCACTGACTGTATCTGCAGATATGATTAGCTGGGTTCTTTCAAATTAAAATAATAAAATAATAATAAACGTAACTCTGTCAACTGTCTTAGTTACTATTCCACTGCGTGGGAAAACATTGTGACCAAGGCAACTTATAAAAGAAATCATTTAATTGGGTGCTTACTTATACTTTCAGAGATTAGTCCATGACCATCACGGTGAAGAACATGGCAACAGGCAGGCAGGCATGGCACTAGAGCAGTATCTGAAGGCTTACATCACGATCTTCATGTGGGAGACAGTGCAAGAGTGCAAGACTGGGCCTTGTATAGGCTTTTGAAAATTCAAAGCCCAGTTCCACTGACACACCTTCTCCAACAAAGCCACACCTCTTAATCCTTCCTAAACTGTCTACCAACTGGGAGCCAGAATTCGCATATGAGCCTATGGGCGCCATTCTTATTCAAAACCATTTCAGTCAACTTTGCCCTAGGGGTGACATGACATGTTTTTTTTTTTTTCTCCTGACTTGTGGTAATGATTAATTTTGATTTTTAACTTGATGGTATTTAAAATCACTTCGAAGATCAGGAGTGATAATGAATGAGTTTCTGGGAATGTTTAACTGTGATGGAAAGACTCAACCTGAATGTGAGCACACCAGGCACCGAATCAGAAGAAGGCAGGAAGCCAAGAACCAGCATTATTCCCTCTCAGCTTCCTGACTCTGGATGCAATATACACTTTCTCTGCTGGCCTTATTACTAGAGTACTTTAATTCTTACTACAGCTTCTCCACCATGGAGGACTTTATGTACCCTTGCCTCTAGAGGTCAAATAAAAAAAATATCCCTTACTGTCTTAAATTGCCTTTCTCAGGAATTTTGCCATGGCAATGAGGAAAGGAACTGATACACTTGACAATAGCCTTTTCTTCACTGTATTCACTAGTCAATAATGCTCATTTAACTGCCTTACAGTCATGTAGGTGAGAAATTCAGCACCACTTTTGCTGGATTAGAATTCAGATGTTGGCAGACACAAAATGAACTCTGTGTTTTTTCTATGTACTTTTGTATTGTTTTGGCTTTTTTTTTGTCTTACTGGTTTTCTTCACTTTAAAAAAATAGTTTGTTTTTTTTTCTTTTATTGAGAGAGAGAAGAAAAAAAACATGAAGTTGGGTGAGTAGGGAGATGGGGGGAATTCTGGGAGTAGTGGCAAAGGGAAACATATATTCAAAATCTATGCTTCTGACAAAACTAAATAATTAAAGAAATGATGTTGGCAGAGTTGTGTTCTTTCTTCAAGGATCCAGCAGAAGGGAGTGTTTCCTATCTGATTCCTTGTCTTTCTAGTAGCTACAGGCCATCAGCTTTTCTTGGTTCATGGGATACTTTCTCCATTTTGAAAGCTAGCAGTGTTGAGCTAAGACTGTCTCATACTCACATCTTATCTCTGCTTCCCTCTTCAACAGTCAAGAATGCTTCTGATTACAATGGGCTACCTGGATAAACCAAGATCATTTCTCCAATTCAAAGCCAGCTGACTAGTAGCTATAATGTAATTCGATTTATGTGCTCAATTCCCCTTTACCATGTGATCTACTATATTCACAGTCTCTGGGGATTAAGGCATGGTTATCTTTGGAAAGCCATTCTTCTAAGCATTGTCCATCCTGCAACAATTCTATTTATGTTTATACATGTATGTACATCCACTTCCTCCCTTTTTCCAATGTGAAGCCTAGAAGCTATGCCATCTTCATATCAACTGAGCACACTTAGCACCTAGATTTTAGTTTCTATCTCCATAAAAGAAATGTGAAGTCCTTGGAGAAAGGGGCGATTGCAGGAATATGACAGAGGAAGTTCAAACA
Source organism: Alexandromys fortis (assembly GCF_014885135.2). NCBI lineage: Eukaryota > Metazoa > Chordata > Mammalia > Rodentia > Cricetidae > Alexandromys > Alexandromys fortis. The sequence continues at coordinate 3,842,839 of NW_026068001.1, forward strand.
GGGTGGATCAGTCCACTGAGCCAGAAAGTCAGGAAGTACTCAGAGAAGGATAAAGGGTTTTCCAGAGTACATAGGAGCCACCTTGGCCATTATTTAATCTGAGACAATCTAATTTGAAACTAAACAATGATTGTAAAGGATGGTACACCAACTGCATAAAATAAAAACCCTTGAGTCTGTCTATGTAAATAAGTAAATGCCATTCAAGAGAAATTTCTTTCATATTAGGTCACAACTAGAATTATAATGAATAATAGAAACAGAGAATCACCATTTCACATTACCATAAAAATAACTGATTTAAGTAATAGTCATCAGTGAATGACTAGAACCAGTCACTGATGTCTGATTTAAGCAGAGTATGGTAGAATACTTTCCTGTAATCTATGTAGATATAAAATAGCATGCACATCCATTATTGCTCTTGGAAAATATGATCCAGGCGCTCTTGATTTTCCTAGATGTACAGAAGTGCCTTGGTGGACTATGAAGGTCAAGCATCTAACATACACAGCTGGGAATACATGTACTCAGGGGGAGAGGCAAGAGGACAAGCACAAGTTTGAGTCTAGCCTACATTGACTGTAAGGAGATTATGTCTCAGGAAAAAAGAGAAGAAAAAATAAAAAGCAGAACTTAGCACCCAAGACTTAAGATACAGAGGTATTTAAGGAACCTAGCACACACAAGTGAGTGGTATTAGAATCAGGTATTGTCATTAGCATTTAATTTGCTATTTAATTATGTTGTTTTAATAGAAAAATAGCAATTGTACACATATATGAGGTACAATGTGATGTTTAAAGATATCATTTGGATGATTGTCAATGATAAACTAAATGGATCTACCATGTTGTTTCAGTTTTTATGAGATATTTGAAGTTTGTTCTGTAAACTATTAGAAAATATACAATATGATTAACACAATTTTTTTTTCTTTCTCCAACTGAAACATAAGCATTCTAGAATAATTTCCCTTCCTCTTTCCCCCAAGGATCCTGTAAATCACTATCCTACCTTTTGTCCATTCTGTCTTAGCTACCTAGCACTGATGTTATTTTAGTTATCTATCCTTATCTTCCCTGTTGTACAATAGATATGGAAACATATTTGTCCCATCTTGCTGAAACTATGTACACTTAGATGAATAGCTCCCATTCCTCTCCTTCTACCTGCAGTCTTTGGAAATCAGCAATCTAATCGTTACCTCTGTCAATTCAGTGTTTTCAGATTTCATATATGAGTGAAATTATGGAGTATTTTCCTTTTCTGTGCCTGGATTATTTCATTTGGTGCACAATATCCTCTGTATTGATGTGTTTCCACAAATAACAGAATACCCTTATCGTTTAAAGACTGAATAATATTTCATTGAGTATATTTATTTTCTTTTTTCATTCACTAGTTAAAGGATATATGTTATGGTTCCAGCCACACAGTGGTAGCAGGCACTTCCGGATTCCAGGTCCATGCATGTACAGACAAACACTCAGGCAAAATACTTAGCCGCCCCTGGACATTAAAAGGCCCTGCATGACTTATGTGCAGCGTGGTTGCATCAGCTACGTATGACACAGCTACATAAACCCTTGCGTGCATGTGTGAGCTCTGTCATCTGCTATGATGTAGCTACATAAACCCCTGTGTGCATGTGCCAGGTAACCTTTAAAAACCGTCCCCAAGCGCTCTTTCTCCACACCAACTTTCTGAGGCTTGCATACATGTATCTCTCCTCTAACAAGCTCTAAAGTGGGTTTTGGTGTGTGTTCCATTTCACTTGTGCCAGGTAATTTCAATATCTAGGTAGGTTTCATACGTGGCTATTGTGAATCATATTGCAGCAAATGTAGGTTTGCATGGATCTCTATAGGATGCTCCATTTGATTCCTTAAACACTCAGGAGTGGTATAGTTTTTCAAGGCGATGTTTTTCATAAAACTTTCTGCTAATTTACAATGTACCAGGGTTCCTTTTCCTCCAAATCCTTATCACTCCTTTCATTTCATCTTTTTGATACTAGCCTCTAACCTGACCTTAATGATTAGTAATATCAAATATTTGTCATGGCACTGTTGGCCATCCATATGTCTTCTGTTGCAAAATATCAGTCTACATCCATTTCCTTTTATTAGTGAGTTGAATTTCTTATATATCTGGATATCAACCCCTTATCAGATGCTCACCTTAAAAACATTTTCTTCTAATTTGTAGATTGTGATTTTCCTTCTTTGTTTCTTTTACTCTACAGAACTGTTTAGATTGATGCAACCCTATTTTTTATCTTCTTTCTTGTTCATGTGATGTCATATCAAAATATTATTGAGCTTTATACTTATATTTTTCCCACAGCAATTTTATAGTTTCAGGTCTTAATTGAAGTCTTCCCTCTATTTTGAGCAAACTTTTGTATATGACATTAGATAAAGGTTCAATTTCATCCTTTGTATAATTTCAGTTTTTCTTCTATTATTTAATAATAATGAGCCTGTTTTTCTTCATTTTCTGTTTTTGTTGGTTTTTTGTCTAGGCCACTTTGCGCTATATAGCAAGACCCCATTTCAAAAGATAAAATCAAAACAAAATGAATCTCAAAAGTACTTTATTAAAGTCAACACTGGGAGGCTATAATTTCATACAATGTATCTTTAAAGGCCTTTACCTATTACTCATAATGTTTAATTTTTTAATTTTTAATTGATGTGAACTTTACAACATAAACCCCAAATACATTCATCTAAGTTACTTTATTGCATTTAGTACATTTTCAATATTGTACTAACACTACCTAGCTCTAATTCCCTGTAATCCAATGTGAAAAGGGAGATGATATGGGATGTTCTTCTGTATATGTGTTGCTTTAATTTGTTGATGAATAAAAGTGTTTGGGCCAATGGCTTAGCAGAGTAAAGCCAGGCAGAAATATCTGAGCAGATTTATA
>NW_026068001.1:3846477-3852008 GCF_014885135.2 Alexandromys fortis
GAGAGTAACTCATATTCATAGTGTAGAAAAGGATTGTTCCACAGCAATCCTAAACATTTTCAGCATTCTAAAATGAAGCACTGTACCCACTAAGAAACTAGTCTCCATTCCACCTCCCCCAAGTCCCTAGCAACCACCATTCTCTTTTTAGTTTCTGGATTTAATGTGCAATTTACCAAAAATAAAAAGGACTGTTTTTAGAGCCATTTTAGGTCCACAGAAAGAGAATGGAAAGTACAGAGTGGTCTGCTATCCCATGTCCTCCCCCCACATGCAAACCTCCTACACTATCAACATTCACCATCAGAGTAATACATTTGTTACAAGCCTTTGTTGGCTTTTTAATGTGACATTTTAAAGGTTCTTCAAAGCTGTGTTTTCATAACTGAGGCAGTTTATGTAGGCAGAGTAGCATGGCAAATGTCTACAAAATTGTTCTATAATTCAACTTTTTTAAGGCCATTGTCCATGGCCTCCCAAATGATGTCAATGAACTTTTCCCCTCTAGCTCTCTACTTCATAGCATTCTTCTTCCTGACTTTAACACATGACTGTTTGGACATAGTCCAGGTCTGAGCCCTTTATATTCTATCTTTTATGTGGAATATAAAACTTCAGATTGTTGTTTTAATTTTGTTAGTCATTAATATTAATATTAAATGTGTGTTAATTAATTGATTAATCATTAGTTCATCCACAATTAGTATGAGAGATAATGTTAGTAAAATACATTATATACTATGTACACAGTAGGTGAAATTACTTGAACAGAAACTATGCAATTTACATTGATTTTCTACCATATTTTCCAATTATAAACAAAACTAAACAAACTCCTTTTGGTTCAGCGTTTTTTTTTTTTTTTTAGGCTGAATTTTTTTTTTTAGTTTTTTGAGACAGGGTTTTCTCTGTAGCTTTGGAGCCTGTCCTGGCACTAGCTCTTGTCGACCAGGCTGGTATTTTGGTTTTTCAAGACAGGGTTTCTCTGTAGCTTTGGTGCCCGTCCCGGAACTAGCTCTTGTAGACCAGGCTGGCCTCGAACTCCCAGAGATCCTCCTGTCTCTGCCTTTCGAGTGCTGGGATTCAAGGCGTGTGCCACCACCGCCCGTTAAGCTGAATTCTTGCTTGCTTCAATAACTTTAGCCAACACAAAGCTTTTGCAGTTATTTCAAAACCTTCCCATCCTTTCTCTGGGATGACAGCCATGTTCTTGTGGAGTTACTATGAAGCAAGTGTTAGGAAACAACCTCAGCAAGGGAACCACTGTGGGCCTGCTTCCACGGACTCCTATACACCATTGAGATTTGGAGTGGTTGGTACCTGCCCAGATACTTTTGTCTGGTAACGGATCCATGGTCTTTTCTGAGTACTCTGTTGTAACATTCCCATCTGAACTCAGAAACTGAAGTATTGTTCTCTTTGCTATTCTTGTGCTTGGGACAACCTGGGCTTGCTTCTTTTGTAATGTGGGACTTCACAGAGATCCCTGGGTTCCTTTTGGATTTTTTTGACTGAAGACTTCAAACATGCATGAGACATTTTCACAGTTCTCCTTCTCTAAAAAAAAGAATCTACATTATAAAAGATGTCAGAGAGCAGTAGTTCAGTGTTGCATAACATGGTGTAAATATTGTGCAGGCATTGGCATAGAAAACCAATAAGGGATGGTTTCAGGATTTTTAAAAGAGGAAATTGCCATTGATTCCCTTACATCATATAGAGTGGTAGGGGAAACTTCTAATTCCACATTGTACTATGTAGGGATATACTAGATATGATCGTGGAGAGGATGGTTGTCATTTTAAAGGAATGGTTATTGTAGCACACTGCTAAAGCAGCTGAGAAAAAAGAGATTTGGTGGAGGATGTGTTCAACTCTAATAAAAACTACGGGTTATCAGGGCTAAAGAGATGACTCAGTGGGTAATAGCACTTGCTGCACAAGTACGAGGAGGTAAGTTTGGATTCTTGTGAAAAGCTGGGAATGACCATGCATGCACCTGTAACCCCCGAGCTGTGGGGTGTGGAGACAATAGAATCTCTGGGTTTTGCTGGCTGATGCCTAGCCAATATACAGCAAGCTCTAGGGGACAGTGAGCAATTCTGTCTTAATGGAATAAAGCAGAGTGATTGACAAGACATGCAACATTTTTCTCTAGTCTCCTCATACACCTGCACTCTCATGCACACAAGCACACACACAAACACACACACAGAAGTGTCAGGAGCTAAGAGTGAGAGAGAGATAAAAAGTGAATAGCAATTGAGAAAAATACTGTGTTTCTTGGGAAGCTCGCATACATTTGTGGTTTTGTTAATTACTTTCTTGTTGCTGTTAGAAAACATCATGACAGGCAAATTATATAAAAACAGTTTATTTGGACTTAAGGTTTCAAAGATATAAGAGACCATCATGGAAGGAAGCGTGGCAACAAGCCATAGGCCCAGAGTCAGAAGCAGAAAGCTGAGGGCTAACATCTTTCTATGCAAGCAGGAAGCAGAGAAAGGGAAGTGACAAGAGGTTTTATCTCTCAAAGCCCTCTCTCAGTGATATGTTTCCATCAACAAGCCACACCTCCTAAACCATCCCAAACAGTCCCACCAATTGGGGACCAAGTGTTCAAATATATGACCGTATGGGGCATTCTCATTCAAACCACTACAGTGTTATAGTTTGAACTTGATGTTCCCTAAATGCATGGATTAAAGGTTTGAATTCAGTGCAGGGTCCACAGGTGATTAACCAAATCTACATGTTAATCCACTGATGAATTCCTAACTACCTAGATTCCTAGACGCAATAATGAACTATTGGAGGTGGTGGAATCTTTGGGAGGTAGACCCTAGTTAAAGGATGGAGGTGAATGGAGGTGCCATTGGAGGGTTTCTTTGTCTCCCATCCCCCTCTTTGCCTCCTGGCTACGATGAAATGAAAACTTTTCTATGACAAGTGCTCTCTGCACATTCCTAATATTTTTAGGTCAGTTTTTTTTTTCTGTTTAAAGAATTATTTTCTCACCTATTTGAAAAGAAAAAGGACTGACAGTTGGTTATTTTAAAAAGCAGGATTTAGTTTAACTAAATTGAATGTCTCCAAGCCATTTAATGCTTATTTTTTATACTATATATAAAGCAAATACAGAAATATGCTCAAAACCTGTGTTATATGCTTTAATGAGAAAATATAATTTACTCTACTTGTTCAGTGATCAGCTTGATAGGTAAGAGAGTCATGAGTGATATCTATTCCGAAGTCAATGTATGGTGGATATTTGCTGTTCACAAATAAGCATTTCAGGGATTTGCTGAGAGGGATACATTTTTTTCTGTGAGTTAGAGGACACAGTCACAATTGAGCTAAGTTCCTGCTCATCTCAGAGTTGCATAACAGCCTTGTAGGATAATAAAAAAAGAGCACAGATTGAAATAAGGTAGTGAATCCTCAATTAAGAAGGAGGTAGCACAAATAGTGAAGTGTGTGGGCTTGTCTGTTGATTAATAGCTCATATTTATTTATTTATTTTTCTGCTTATCTATTATGCTGAGGGCCTGGCCAAGGACCTTGTACAGGACAGAAAATGGTTCTTTCACTACATCACTGGCTTCAAAGAATGAGCACTTATTTTTTAGAGGAGCTTCCAGGTACAAACTTCCATTCATGTACAATCATGGGATCATCACAGTCTTTCTGATTGCTTTCCTTAGGCTGAGAGCTGCTCTGGTAACATTCATTCACCAGAACCAGGTAATGACAAAAGATTTTTTAAAACCCCTTAAAGTGGGAGCTCTTAGGAAGGGGAAAAGGGTAAATTCAAAGAACAGGTGCTATGAAACATACTCTTATTAAAATTAAAAATAAGTTCTCCACCTGCCCCAGGATTGAACACAAGATTTCATGCATGTCTGGCTCTACTGTAGAGCTATAAATAAAGAATAAATATTCCAGTCAATAAATGGGCGAATGAAAGTAACAGATACTTTTTCAGCAGATGGAGTAACTGGGCTGGAAATTGGTTTGGTGGTTAGGTGAATGTACTGCTCTTTCAGAGCATCCAAGTTCAATTCTCATGATCCACTTGCTAATTTAGCTCTACGGGATCCAATGCCACCATCTGGATTATAAGGGTACTTTCATTCATGTGCAAATACTTTTACACAAACACATACACACACAATTGAAAACAATGAAAATATATCTTTTTTAAAAAGATGAAGTACAAATGGCCATCACCAAACTCTGGGTTCATGTACTTGTGGCTGAAGACATGCACACACACACACACACATACACACACACACACATACACACACACATACATATACACAATGAGAAGGAGAAATCAAGTTTATGGTGAGTGACTGAGTCCACATTCTATACTAAGGACTCAGAGCCTTTAATTGTATCTGCTCCAGTACAATTTATAGAAGAGTCAGGATGGGTTTGAACGTGTGACAACTTCAGAGGACCCCCAGAGCATCTTAGAGAAACCACTTAGGTTCATTTGGCTCTTTATTTCTAGAACTAGCTGGATTCTTTTTAACCCTGGATTTCCAAGTCTCTGTTTTTTTTTTAATGCTGTTAAAACTCAATCTTCATGTTTCATCTATAACTGTCCTTCATTCCCAGAAACATTTCCTGAATTCCCATCTGGAAAGTTAACAGTTTGAAATTATATGTTTGTTTGCTTGCTTTTTTGCTCTTATCCCATTGATGACTACAGGTCCATTAATGTGATCTTTCCATTGCAACACACACACACACACACACACACACACACACACATAAATGCCAGGCAGTGGTGGCGGGTGCACACTTTTAATCCCAACATTCAGTATGCAGAGGCAGGTGAATCTTTGTGAGTTCGAGGCCAACTTGATCTACAAGAATTAGCTCCAGGACAGGCTCCAAAGCTACAGAGAAACCCTGTCTCAAAAAACAAACAAAAAAAAAAAATACCACAGATAATATCTTTTCTCAGAGTTCCAAAAGCTAGAAGATGGAGTTGAAAAATATGGAAGCTGACTCCTTCCTAGGCTTGTCTTCTTGGTTTGCAAATGTCCAACTTCTCTTAATATGGTCTCTGAATATTTGTTTCTGGGTTCAAATTTCTTCTTTTAATAAAGACAGCAATTATAGGAGATCAGGACCTACACTTATTTTCTCATTGTAAGTTAATTATCCATATAAAGACCCTATCTCCAAATACAGGATCATTCTGAAGTTCTGAGCTTTAAAAGGTCAACAAACATATTCGAAAAAGGAACATAAGGAATTGTGTAATTTTCTCATTGCCCAGGTCAGCACCTACAACAGTGTCCATCATACAATAGCTTCTTAACAATTGTTAATAAAGAAGAAATAATCTATTCTTTCCAAATGACCCAGAACAGACCTTCTTTTGTGGTTCTTGCATGCTGGGAAATTCTTTTTTTTTTTTATTGAAAAATAAAAAAAAAATCTGCCTCCTCCCAGCCTCCCATTTCCCTCCCCTTCCTCTGCCTCCTCCCAGCCTCCCATTTCCCTCCCCTTCC